>NW_015173199.1:58931-78829 GCF_001447785.1 Gekko japonicus | reverse complement strand
GGCCTAACACTAAAGAAGTGCATTTTAGAACTTTGGTCCCCACTACTCTTTTATATATAAGGAGACATACTGTTAATAACCCTGACCTGTATGGCCCGGGCTAGCCATCTCATTAGATCTCAGAAGCTAAGCAGGGTAAGCCGGGGTTAGTATTTGGATGGTGAGCCACCAAGGAATTCCAGTGTCACTATGCAGAGGCAGGCAATGGCAAACCGCCTCTGAGTGTCCCTTGCCTTGAAAACTCTATGGGGTTGCCATAGGCAGCTGAGACGTGATGACACTTCACACACACACAACGTCATAACAATCCTCGGCAGGGTATAATGCCATAGAGTCCACCTTGCAATGCAGCCCTTTTCTCCAGGGGAACAGATCTCTGTCGTCTGGAGATCAGTTGTAATTCCAAGAGGTCTCCAGGCCCAGCCTGGAGGTTGGCAACCATTGCAATCCAGTCCCACGCTTGTTTACTCAGCAGCAGAATCTATTGAATTCAATGGTGCACGCTTCCAATTGGGTTTAGGGCTATAGGTTAAAGCTGCAATCCTTTGCTTGCTTGCTTGCTTGCTTTGGAACCCCTTGAAATCAGTGGGGTTACTTTTGTGTTTATTATTTTTATTTATTCATTCATTTGATTTATACCCCGCCCTCCCTACAAAGCAGGCTCAGGGCAGCTTACACTGGTCAGTACAAAAATAACAATAAAAATCCACATAAAATCATCTAAAAACAATTCAATTTAGGCAAAGAACATGCTTAGGATCTGCTTCACCTGGGCTCACAAGCAGGTGCTTAATATGGGGTGATCGGAGGACCATACAATGATTGTCCTCACGGATGAAGTTTGCATTCTCAAGCCAGTGTTTAGTACTAAGGCTACTTTGGATGCTGCTTCATAATCAGTCTGCCACTATATTTTCACCAAGTATTAACATATTCAGCCATATATATATATTTTTAAAAGGCAAAGGAACAAGGCAAGCATAGTTTTATCCCAATCATAGCAGCTCCAAGACCAGGCAATCGCTTCATCTGACAAAACTGAATTTGGAGTAAATTTATTATCTTAACTAAATCTCTGTCTCTCGGGAAAGGGACAAAGTGCATGGTTTCATTGTTCCTGTTATTTGTCTTTTATTACAGACTAGGAATAAGGCTCGTTGTGGAAATAAGTACAACGAGGCTCTGGGAGAGTGCCCCGGCCTTGGGCACTCAGCGTCAATTTGTTGTGGTGACCTCAGCAGGGTATAATGACACAGAGTCCACCATTTTCTCCAGAGGAACTGATCTCTGCTACCTGAAGAGCAGTTGTAATTTTGAGTGATCTCCATCCCTACCCTGGAGATTGGCAACAATGGTTCCCCAGATTGGCAACAGTAGTTCCCCAGGAGGAAACGGCTGGTTTGGAGGGTAGAATCTATGGCATTGTACCTGTCTGAGGTCCCACCTCTCCTCAAATCCCACCCTCTCCAGGCTCCCCCCCCCAAGTCTCCAGGAATTTCCCAAACGGGAGATGGCAACTCTATCTCCTTCCCAGCAAAGCATCAACCTGCCGTTATCTGCCCCACGCTCTTCAGTTTTCTATCAACCCCACACACACCTGCAGCCTCTATCCTGCTCTGAAGCCCTGACTGCTACGTCACATTGGCTGTCAAGGAGGGCCATCGCAGCAGGATATAAGGACACAGAGGACACCATTTTCTCCAGGGGAAATGCTCTATGCCATCTAGAGAGTAGTTGTATGGAAAGGGCCTTTTACTGACAGAGCCAAGCTTGGTTGCCTTGCAACAGGCACTGAGGGGAAAGTAGGGTTGCCAGCTCTGAGTAGGGAAATACCTGGAAAGTTGAGGGGCGGATCCTGTGGAGGGCAGTGTTTGGGGAGGGGAAGGACTTAGCAGGGTACAGTGCCATAGGGGAACTGATCTCTGCCTGGCACACCCTGCTCTGAAGAGCTAACTGCTACACCTATAGTAGCCAACCTCCAGGTGGAGCCTGAAGATCGCCGGATATCACAACTGAACTCCAGAAAACAGATCTCTCCCCCACTCCTGAGAAAATAACTGCTTTGGACAGTGGGCTCAATGGCATTCTGTTCAGCTGAGGCCTCTCCCCTCCCCAAATTCTGGCTTCCTTAGACTGGCTTTCTTAGACACAGAATATCCAGGAATTTCCCAACCTGGAGTTGGCAACTCTAGTCAGGACAGGCTTCAATGAGTTCCTCACAAAGGCCTGGAAAGGGTTTCCTTCTCCCAGCAGCCACTGAGGGAAAAGTTACTCCCACAGAGGAGCCGAGCAGAAGTGTCTTCGTTGGGAGAGACAGCCATTTGCCAGTAATTCTGACAGGGATCAGTGGCTGAGGTAGGAGTGGGCGGGGAAGGGGAGCAGACCCAGCACCCGGCCAATGGTATGCGAGTACTCTTGAGTGGCAGCTGATGGACCAATGGCTGATGGAGCACATTGCACAGCCAATGGGACAGGTGGAAAGTGCCACCCCACTACTCAATTATATATAAGGAGAGATTCCTAGACCTTAGGGGCTACATTGTACAGTTGACTAGGCTTTACAGTAAGTTAAAGCAATAGCATATGCAAACATTGTGAGCACTTAATGTGTGTATCTATGGAGGGGCCCAGCACCCGGCCAATGGCATGCGAGTACTCTTGAGTGGCAGCTGATGGACCAATGGCTGATGGAGTACATTGCACAACTGATGGGACAGGTGGAAAGTGCCACCCCACTAAATTATATATAAGGAGAGATTCCTAGACCTTAGGGGCTACATTGTACAGTTGACTAGGCTTTACAGTAAGTTAAAGCAATAGCATATGCAAACATTGTGAGCACTTAATGTATGTATCTATGTAGGGATATAATTATAATTTCCTTCTCGCCTCAACGGGGATCTTTAGTCTCATCTAGTTGTGGGGATGTGAGTTTACAAACCAGAAAGACCGAGGTTCAGGCTTGAGACATATTCAGTGATTTAACTGTCATCGTCGGCTACACCAGATGAGGGTATAGTGGGGTTGTCAACCTGCCAGAGGGCATTTGGAGTTCTCCAGGAATTACAATAGATCTCCAGAGTTCAGAGATTATTTCCCCCTCCTGAAGTAATGACAGTTTTTTGGGGGCAGGCTGTATGGCATCATATTAGGGTTGCCAACCCTCCCGGTTTGCCAGGTGTCCCCCGTTTTGGCCAAATGGCCGGCGGGGGAAGCCCCACCCCCAACACCCACAGCCACCCATCTCTCTCCCTTTAGGTGTGTGGAACTCGTGTTTCCTCCCAAGCCTGATCTCCGCAAGCTTGCAGGGAAATGCCAGCTTCGTGCTCTTAAAGGGGAAACGCCAGCTCCTGCATTTAAAAGGGAAACGCTGGCTCCTTTAAGTGCAGGGAACTGCCGTTTCTGGAGATCCGGCGCACGGGCGGGTGGGGGGGCCGGACATCCCCAACGTGACGTCATCACGTCGGGGATGCCCCGCCCCCTCCAGGAACGCCCCCAAAGTCCCCCGCTGGGGGTGGAAGATGGACTTGGCAACCCTACATCATATCCTTGCTGAACTCTTTCCGCTCCTGGGATTCTGCCCTACCATGAATTTCCCAAGCTGGAGTTGGTAGCCCTAGGATATGCCATATACACATTGCTGTAATGTAGACTATTGGCAATGTGAGAGAGGCTCAAAGACTCAATCCACAAGCCAATTAAATTATAAATTCCTAGACTTAAGCAGATTCCATCCCAGGGGTTAGATAAATGGGACAACGCCCTGATCCTAGACACATTACGTGATCATGCCTGTCAAGGGAAATTCTTTTGTGCCATAGATTTCAGAGGTGTTTACTCTGTATAGCAGTCTTTCTCTGGGTAACAGTGGGGTTTTCCCAAACGTATGGGTGGCGACGTGTACATCATACATGTGGCTACAGTAGACACAGCCGTTATGTAAATAGGCCCTTGAGTCTGCAATGTTTGCAGCTAGTGCAATCTTAATTTTGCTTCATTTTCAGATTAAGAACATTTGGCCTGTGCTTTTTCAAAACAGCACAAACACGAATTTGCATGGAGCAGCTGATGTTTTTATGCAATTAGCCATTTTGGAGGTTAAGAAAGTGGTTAATTGCATTTTTTTAAAAAAAAAATTCCCCTGCTTCTGTGCACTCTTTGTTTTGGAACTAAGCTATCAGAACAAAGCTAATCAATGTAAAGTTTCTGATTTCACTTCCTCCCCTTCCCACCAGCCCTTTGAGGTGTCAGCACTAGAGAGATGAATCATTTATTAGTAGGAGGTCTGACACATGATGAAATCACCAACTGACACTTCAGTGACTTTTAATGTTGATTTGTGTAGCACATCACGAATAGGAACGTTGTGGGATTTCTGACTGTTCCACAGGGCGCAGATGATGTGATGTTGCAATTCTGTGGGCAGTGTTTTCTTTTTTCCCCAAACTCATGAAATGCTTCATCATCACAGAAAATGTGAGAACTTGCCTTTGGGGGGTATGACTAGCCTATGGCTATTTTTAAATGAATCACGATTAATAATGCCTCAGGAAAGAAGACATCCTTAACTCGCTGAGAAAGGCCTTTAATGACTCTTTTTTTTTTCTTTGAGAAGCAGTGAGAAAGAGGAAGAAAGTCTAGAGGTGGGTGTGAAGAGCTATAGCCTCTTTTAAAAAGTCAGATTAACACTGTGGCTCTTATCCCTGATGAATATTATAGATCTTGGAGGTCATGTGTGGTTTTGCATTACTATAGAGCAGTGGTCCCCAGCCTTTTTGGTATAGAGACCCACAAGTCCAAATTTATTGAGTATGCTCCCTCTAAGCTGTGGGGTCTTGTGAGGAAAAATTCTACTTTGTGAGCATTCAAGCTGTGAGCGAGCGATTTGGCTACTGCATAAATTAGTTTGCTCTGGAGCAATGCCCCCTCTAAGCTGTGGAGTCTTGTGAGCAAAAATGCTACTTTGTGAGTTACTGGCATTAAAAGTTGTGAGCAGGTGATTTGGCTACTGCATAAATTAGTGTGCTCTGGAGCCATCCTTCCTGAGCTAAGACAAAAATGTGTGAGCTGGAGGCTAAAAAATTGTGAGCTAGCTCACACTAACTCAGCTTAGAGGGAACACTGCTCTGGAGCCAACCTTCCTGAGCTAAGACAAACAATGTATGAGCAGGAGGCTAAAAAACTGTGAGTTAGCTCACACTAAGTCAGCTTAGAGGGAACACTGTGACCGACCCAGGACTGGCCCAAAGTGTTTCAAAACCCCAGGCATAAGAACATAAGAGAAGCCTAATTCCCTCCTGAAGCCATCCATGCTTGTAGCCGCCACCACCTCCTGTGGCAGTGAATTCCATGTGTTAATCACTCTTTGGGTGAAGAAGTACTTCCTTCTATCTGTTCTAACCCAACCGCTCAGCAATTTCATGGAGTGCCCATTGAGTGCATACTATAACCTTGGAATTCATCTAGTTCAGCATTCCATTTTCTACAGTGGCTAACCAGATGTTTTAGAGAAACCAACAAACATCACACACAGGGTGTGGCTGCCCCCGCCATGAACGCCAAGCTAGTGGCACGCTGACATATGGCACGCCTTTACATATGGAGGTTACATTCCAGTCTTTGACCACCATCAATCAGCTATTGTACGGCATGGAAGGTTCTGTTTCCAGGGTCAGATCTTGGTTTTCCGAAGTACAACAAAGAAAACGAAATGGAGAGGAATGGTCATTAGGGTGGACTGGCAACCAACCCACTTTCAAGGGCTTCATAAGCCACTTTTGGGTCCTGACTGTCAGGCTGTCTGCCCCCCCCCCATGAACGCCAAGCAAGTGGCACTCTGACATACGCAGCCTTTACATATGGTTCCAGTCTTTGACCACCCTCAATCAGCTATTGTATGGCATGGAAGGTTCTGTTTCCAGGGTCAGATCTTGGTTTTCTGAAGTAGAACAAAGAAAACGAAATGGAGAGGAGTGGCCATTAGGGTGGGCTGGCCACCAACCCACTTTCAAGGGCTTCATGAGCCACTTTTGGGTCCTGACTGTCAGGCTGGGAAACACCGCAATAGAGGAGACCCTGATGGCGTCTGTGGAGTGGAACTGCTGGGAAATGTTTATTTAAATATTTATATCCTGCCTTTTCTTAGTGGCTCAATGTTGCCCGCAAAGCCCAGTTAAAACCATATGCAATAAAACCCCATGAACCGCACACCCTCCCCGAGGAAATGCCTGCTGCTCAAAGGTTGCACAAAGAAAACAGTGCATCCTAAAAACCTAAAGACTATTTATTCCTCATCTCCTCAAGGACCCTGTTCCACAAATGGGAATCACTCCCTTCGAAAGGAGCTTCGACTCTTGGAATCTTATAGTCTGGAAATTTTGTGGGTCTTTAACAGGACTCGAACCTTGCTCCTCTACTATGGCAGACCGACCTGCTTCCCACCTAAAGCAACTGAAAACAAACAAGCTCTGGAAGGAGACTAATGACAGGCCAAAGGTGGCACACAAAGAACTGCACGTGGGGATATTGGGAAAGATAGTCCTTCATTCATCTGGGTTCTAAGTGATGAAGGGCTTTAATTGAAGGGTTAAAACCAGCACTGGGAATTCAGCCATAAACTGACAGCCAATGCAGCTGTTTCAAAACAGGCTCCTGTTAGCCCGCTCCTGACAATAATTAGACTACTGCATTCTGAACCCGCCGCAGCTTCCAGGTGGTCCTATGTAGACTATGTTACAGTAGTCCAGTTGGCAAGGTCAGAAAAGCATGGATGAGCATGGCCAGTCTGGCTACGAGACGGGAGGGTCAGTGAACCGGATGGAGCTGATAACATTCTTGGCCAGTCTGGTTTGAAAACAGCAAGGCTGGCTCCACCAGCACTCCATTCCATGTGGGTCTGATCCTTCCAAAGCATCCCATCCCATCCATCTTCTCTGGAGAAGTAGCTCCGCTGACTGCGCCCCGTAGTGGTGTGGGGAGTAGTTTGCTGGCTGAAAAGGAAAGTAGCTAGCTTATAGTCCCAGTCTGAGGAGTCCAGGTGGCGGAGGGCGTCCTTCATTGTCTGGACCATGCGTTTAGCCTGGCCGTTTAAAGTATTTTTATCTTCACTTGTTCCAGTTTTCAGTACCTTTATGTGTTCGTTTTCTGTTTCTTTTCTTAGTTTATATGCCAACCATTTAGTGGGTTTATTCGACTTTCAAAATAATTCTGCTTAATGTATATAATTTTCTTTGCTATTTCTTGCATTAAGAGACAGTTGATGTTGAAAAGTCTTAATCTTAATCCTTATATTTTCCATCAAAGTTCCAGCCTTTATTTTTTTCTTCTTCCATTTTGATTTGTTCCTCAAGCTGCAATGTTTTTTTGGGTTTTTTGTCCCTTCACCCAGAAATTTTGCCTAGTAAGCCAACCTCTTGCATAAGCTTTAAATGTATTCCATACTATATACATAGATATATCTGGTTGGATATTCAACTTGAAAAATTCTTGAAACTTTTCTTTGGATTCAACCACAAACGTGGGATCTTTTAAAAATCATAGTTTCATGGACCATCTTGTCTTTTTTTGGAATATCTTGTAAGGTCAAAAGCGGGGGATTGTGGTCTGCAAAAGTTGAGGGAAGAATCTCTGCATCTATGATGTCATGGATTTCGGTTTTTAAAAGACTGGCCCTTATGACGTAGCTCTACTGACTTTGGACAAAGTGCTCCAAAATGGCTTGCCCCAAAAATCTTATTAGATAGCACTTCTAAGTATGAAGAACAAGGAACTAGACCCTTCTGCCCCCTCCCCCCATCAGTTTGGGACCATCCCATCATACAGATCTCCGCAATCAGGAGACTGTACCCTGCAAGAAACTAGACTGATACCCAGTGTAAAGTCTGTTTTGTTTGTCTTTGTGCAGAGCACTCCAAAGCAGGGTAACTTCAGGAATCCCATTGCTAGCAAGAGGAAGAATAAGGAAATGGGAGGTATGTCTGTGCCTGCTTTGAAGATCCTCTGTAGACAGGTGACTAGAATACTGAAAAGTACACAGACGGACAAGTGATTTCAGCTTAGCGTACTTTATTAGCACAGAACAAGACAACTTTAACCGGCTCACAGGCCGGCTTATATCCCCCGTGAATTCACTACCCAGATCACCCCCCCACAGGTCCCAACTAGTGGCCGAGAGTCCCATAGGCTCTTAGCCCGGAGCCTAGCCCTCTGATTGGTGCAGACTAGAATCCGCATTGTCCTTTGTTTATCGGAGCGAAGCTCGACACTTGCACCTGACCACGTGGCGCCCAAGCTGACCACGCGTTCAGAGCATGATACATTACACCCCTCCCCCCTTGGTCCGCAATGCACCCACAAATAAAGTTCTTTAAATGAGCCGGTGCCTTTCGAGTGCGGGAGGAGCGGCGAAGCTCAGGAATGGTGGTTGGCACCTCCTGTGACATCCTTGGCGAAGCGCTGTCCGGAGGTGGCACCATGGTTTCTCATGCCGGTGCTACCGGTGTAGCTGGAAGCAGGTTCTTGGGCATACTCTCAGGAAGAGGCACGGGTTTGGCAGGTCCCGCTTGGACAAGGGCTGGGGTATCTGGGGCTTCTGCAAGGTCCAATTCATCGGGTTCCAGAGGCAAGGTCCGGCGGCGTAACTGATCGATATGTTGATGCAGGATCAGTCCATCCTCACAGGAAACTTCATAAGACCTCAGGCCCTTGACTCTCACCACTCGAGCCGGAATTCAGGCTGGTCCCTGGTTGTAGTTCCTGGCGTATACGGGATTCTCCAGGAAGAATCCCCTGGCCACCTTGTGGGTCTCAGTGGCTGGAGCTTCTACTGGTGCGCGGTCTGGGTGCAGGCGGTCCAGACAGGTCATCAGGTGACAGCTGAGAAGTACCTCCGCCGGACTGTGCCCCCGTAGTGGTGTGGGGCATAGTTCGCTGGCTGAAAAGGAAAGCAGCCAGCTTATAGTCCCAGTCCGAGGAGTCCAGGTGGCGGAGGGTGTTCTTCATTGTCCGAACCATGCGTTCAGCCTGGCCGTTGGTTGCGAGGTGAAACAGAACAGATTGGACGTGGCGGATTCTGTAGTATCTTGTAAAGTTCTGGAACTCACTCGATGTGAACGCCGTTCCATTGTCCATGACCGATGTGTCGGGGATCCCCTGGGCGCTGAATATCCTCCACATGGCCCGGATGGCAACCTTCGATGAAGTGGAAGGTACTGGAACTACCCGTGGCTTTTGCAGGCCCCCCCCCGGGACACAACGTGCGGAGCGTATCCACAGAGATAATGGAGAATGATGACCCCGTAACGATCTCCATGCTGCAGGGGGACCCTTCTATGAGAACAGTAGCATGCACTTTGTTGAGGCTATCGGGGGGCAAGTTACATACCAGGTGCTGCTGGTGGTGGGCTGAGAGAGTGTGGAGGTCGATGTGCTGGTCCGTCGAGGTCTGGTGTGCAGAGGTCTTCAGAAACTGTCCCTTGGAGCGGCAGACCCTGGAGATGTGCCCTGATTTGTTGCACATTCTGCAGATGGTGTTCCGGAATTGGCACGACCGGCGCTCGTGGTTCTCCCCACAGCTGGCACATGGAACCGAGGTAGCTGAAGACACCTTGCCCGAGTTGGAGGACAACTGATGCAGGCGCTGAGATGACCGATGGCGGACCTGTAGCACTTCTTCCTCGTCCAAGCCGTCGAAGCCTGTAGCACCTCGTCCAAGGCGTTGGAGCCTACAGCAGCTTGTGTGCGGTGGACCGCCTTGACGCGGTGGTCTTGGTGGGACTTCTCATAAGTGGTGGCCTCCCGGATCGCCTTATCGAGATCCAGGTCATCCTGGCTGGCCAGTCTCCTCCGGAGCTTGGGCTCCCATAGTGCCATGAGGAACTGGTTCAGGAGAGCTTCAGCCAGGTCAGAAAAGGAACACCTGGTGGCAGCCTGACGCGGAGCCGCCAGGAAATCGGAGGTGGTCTCATCGGGGCCCTGGACTTTCGCAAAAAAGTCCATGCGCTCCACGAACTTAGTGGGTTTGGGAGCCAGGTGGTCGGTCAGCACCTTGACCAAAGAGTTGTAAGACTCGTCTTTGGTCAGCCGGGGTGCAATTAAGTCCTTAAGCAAAAGGTGGGCCTCCATCCCACAGTGGCGGAGAAGGTACGCCTTCTTCATACCTGGCTCCGTTACATTGTGGATTGTGAAGTGGCTCTCGAGGGTCTCCAGCCAGGTTTCCCACTGCGATGGTTCAGAAATATCGAAGGCAGGAAGACTCTCCGGTGCGGCAGCCATCATATGGCTACGTGGAAGCGAGCGGCATCTACGTGGAAGCGAGCGGCAGGAATTGTGGGAACGGTGGGAACTAGCAAGCGTAGAGAAGGAGTGGTGCAATGAGTGACGCTATCAAAGATGCGCACAATGCTGGTGGCGTGTGACGATTTTGGCGCGGCGACTCAAGGCGATGCCCAGAACGTGGTCTCTGTTCAAGGGGAGATTAATCCCATCCTCGTCGCCAGCGAAAAGTATGCAGACGGACAAGTGATTCAGCTTAGCGTACTTTATTAGCACAGAACAAGACAATGTTAGCCGGCTCACAGGCCAGCTTATATCCCCCGTGAATCCACCACCCAGAACACCCCCCCACTTCCCAATAGGTCCCAACTAGTGGCCGAAAGTCCCATAGGCTCTCAGCCCGGAGCCTAGACCTCTGATTGGTGCGGGCTAGGATCCGCATCATCCTTTGTTTATCGGAGCGAAGCTCGACGTTTGCGCTTGACCGTGTGGCGCCCGAGCTGACCACGCGGTCAGAGCTTGATACATTACAACTCAACAGTGGGTGCATCGCCTCTTTTATCTTGCGTTTGTTCCTCACCTATCTGAAGAAGATTTTCTTGTTGTAGGAAGCCTTCCTGGCCAGCTTTAGCTCACAGTGAGCTTTGGCCTCTCTGTGTCAGCAAGCTGCCAATGTTTTGCCAATGTTTGTTTTCATTCGGTGTATGTGTATGCGCTTGCATCTTTCATTGTAGAAACGTAGAGGCGCATGTCTATGTAGCTCGACGAAACAATTATCTAGCTCAAGGCCACAGGTGGAGGCAGAGCTTGTTAGTGCGGAGAAGCTCTCACTAAACACTGTGAGAAGAAGAAAACATGAGAGGCTTGGGACCGTTAGTTCTCAGGCTTAAGGGCGCGCGCAGGAACCCCCGCAATTGGCCCGTAGTTTATTATATGCTTTGCCATTGCTTTTACCCCTCATTCTGAACAGTGATCCCGTTATGCACCTTCAGCTTTAATAAAGTTACCTTTTCTTAAAAAGCGTGCTTATTATGATGCAAGGAGGAGTCTGACACTCTGATGGCTGACCTACAGTGCCTAGCAACCCACAGATACTCTTCTTTAGAGGTATGTCCTTGCTTCCATTTCGTAAACATTTCCTTTTTCTGCCTTAGCACATCATGGAGCTCTCTGTTCATCCACATTGGCTTCTTGGATTCCCTACCATGTTTCCTTCTTGTTGGAATAGCAAGCTTGAGCTTGCAAGAGCTCTTGTTTTAGGAGAACTCACCCTTCACTTACTCCTTTCCCTTCCAGCGGTCTTGCCCATGGAATGAATCTCATCATGCCTCTGAGTTCTTGACTGAGAAGATGTCATGTGGGAAACAATACCAATAGGTTAATATTTTGAACATTTGTGTTTTTGTATTAATTAAAGGAGATGTAAAATTGGAAGAGCACCAGATTTTTGACCAGATATCCTCTGTGAGTGTTATACTGCAGTCTTGTTGCCATAATTTCTGGTAATATAGTGTTTTGGTGTTACTTACTTTGAGTACTTTGAGTAGGAGCTGCGGTGGCTCAAGTGGTTAAGACCCTGAACTGCAGGCTGTGGAAGGTCAGTAGTTCAGCAGTTCGAGTCCTGAGTGTGCCGCATGACGGAGTGAGCTCCCATCTCTAGTTCCAGCTCCTGCCAACCTAGCAGTTCGAAAGCAAGAAATTGCAAGTAGATAAATAGGGACCACTTTAGTGGGAAGGTAACAGCGTTCCGTGCACCTTGGTGTTTAGTCATGCCGGCCACATGACCACGGAAACGTCTTCAGACAGTGCTGGCTCTTCGGCTTTGAAACGGAGATGAGCACCGCAACCCTAGAGTCGGACTCGACTGGCTTTCGAGCAAGGGAATCTTTACCTTTACCTTTTTTACTTTGAGTAGAAGTTTGTATATTTTTGAAATTAGTAGACGATTACTACCGTCTGCTTCTCGAAGTATGAGTCAGTTTGGTGTAGTGGTTAGGAGCACGGACTTGAATCTGGGAGAACTGGGTTTGATTCCCTACTCCTCCACATGCAGCTGCTGGTGCGACCTTGGGTCAGTCATAAATTCTTTCAGAGCTGTTCTTTCAAGGGCAGTTCTTGAGAGAGCTCTCTCAGCCCCACCTACCTCACTGGGTGTCTGTTGTGGGGAGGGGAAAGGAAAGGGATTGTAAGCCACTCTGAGACTCCTTCGGGTAGCAAAGGGCAGGGTATAAATCCAATCTCTTCTCTTGTCTTCTCTTCAACTCTGTAAGTGTGTTAGCTAGTATTTTAGAAATATTAAGTTGTTCGCAGAGATTGTGCATTTGTAGATATTGGAACCAGACAACTGAGCTACCTAATTTTTTCTCAGGCCTAGATTTGTTGAGTAAGCCATGTTTTGTGGTTAGGTTAGCTCAAGTGGTTAAGACGCTGAACTGCAGGCTGTGGAAGGTCGGTAGTTCAGCAGTTTGAGACCCGAGTGTGCCACATGACGGAGTGAGCTCCCGTCTCTGGTTCCAGCTCCTGCCAACCCAGCAGTTCGAAAGCAAGAAATTGCAAGTAGAGAAATAGGTACCACTTCGGTGGGAAGGTAACAGCGTTCCGTGTGCCTTGGTGTTTAGTCATGCCGGCCACATGACCACGGAAACGTCTTCGGACAGCGCTGGCTCTTTGGCTTTGAAACGGAGATGAGTACCGCAACCCTAGAGTCGGACTCGACTGGCTTTCGAGCAAGGGAAACCTTTATCTTTACCTTTTAGCACCTTTAGTTCAGTAACACCTTAGAGACCAACAAGGTTTCCCGGGCATGAGCTTCCGAGAGTCAGCGATGGCAACACACGGAACACATCCTCAACATGCCAGTTCACACATATGCCAGCTCATACTTGATGACTAAAATATGGAGCGATTGCTTGTGGGCGTGAATGAGCCATCACAGCCAGATCTTCCACGTAACACAAGGTCGTCACTCACAGTTGTCATTTGTTATAGCCTTATCAATTCACACATTCAACTGCCAATCATCAGGTGCCAAGAATAGAATGGCATATGATGACAGAAGACCAGCATATTCCACTGTAGGCTGCTGCCAAGGAGCACTAGGAAGAGTGCTAGGAGGGGGAATTTCATGTGGATAAGTGGCAAGAGGGGATAACTGAACTTTACCCCATCTACCAGTCTCCTTTGTTACCATATAAGGATGCCAGACTCCAGCAGGGACCTGGGGATCCCACGGAATTACCGCTCATCTCCAGACTCCAGAAATCAGTTTCCATAGAGAAAACGGATAGTTTAGCAGGTGGACTCCATGGCACTGAACCCCAACTGAGGTCCCTGTCCTCCCCAGGCTCCATCCCCAAATCCCCATGAGTTTCCCAACCTGGATTTGGCAGACTACCCTCCCATCCCCTGCCGGGGGCCTTGCAACCCTACTACCACACCAGAACCATCACCCCAGCTACTCTTCTGTCGGTTGTTTCCCTGGAACTTGCACCCACCCCTTGGTGTATTGCTGTTTGATGGGCAGGGGTCATTTCTTGCGGGAGCGCACAGGAGCGGAGCTCCGGCAGTAAAGAGCGGCACATGCAATAAGCCCCGCCCCCTGCTCCCAGCAGCCCCGGGCCATGAGGAGCAAGAAGCAGCCAGGTAGGCTGCAGTGGGTGTTGCCTTCTGACACACTTCTGGTGATGTCAGGGGGTGTGGCACATGCAAATAAGTTGTGCTAATGAGTTATGCTAATGAGCCCCTGCGCCTCTTTTCCTACGAAATGACCCCTGTTGGTGGGAACTGATTTTCAGAGACGGAAATCTGTCTGTCGTGCAGAGCTGCGTCCCGAGGAGCTGAGGAGAAAGGAGCTGCGTGTGCGAACCGGCTTCTTGGGGATGGTGCAGCACAGGAGGCTTGGAGTACTCCAGGCTTTATAAATGGAAGCAGGGCTCTTTTTGTGGCAGGGACTCCCTTTGCGTATTAGGCGACACACGCCCCTAATGTCGCCAATCCTCCAAGAATTTACAGTAGCCCCTGTAAGAAGAGCTCTGTAAGCTCTTGGAGGATTGGCTACATTAGGGGGGAGGGGGGGTGTCGCCTAATATGCAAAGGAGTTCCTGCTACAAAAAAAGCCCTGAGGAAGCATTGTAAAATAGACACTTTTTTGAAATTCAGCCTTTAGCAGAGAGTTGCGATGTTAACGCAGTGGGGAAAGATTCAGAGGAAAAAAACCCAAGGATGGCATGAGGACAAGGAGGAAGTCACGAGAGGAAAAGTCGACAGCGCTTGGAATGTTTCGTTATTAGAAAAGGATCGCAGGCAGGAAATTATGTAAGTTCCAAAGTGAAACAAAAGTGAGGACTGTTGTTTATCTTTTCTGATGATATTAGAACAGGAATTCTTATGCTTTTACATTGCATTAGGCCTCCCCCCCCAATCATTGCTATAGAATCACAGAATCACAGAGTGGAAAGGGGCCATAGAGGCCATCTAGCCCAACCCCCCTGCTCATTGCAGGATCAGCCCAGAGCATCGCTGACAAGTGTTTGTCCAGCCGCTGCTTAAAGACTGGCAGTGAGGGGGAGCTCATCCCCTCCCTAGGCAGCTGATTCCACCTTTGCACAACTCTTACATTAAAAATGTTTTCCCTAAGATCCAGCCGGTACCTTCCTACTCTTAATTTAAACCCATTATTACGAGTCCTCTCCTCTGCTGCCAACAAAAACAGCTCCCTGCCCTCCTCTCAGCGACAGCCCTACAAATACTTATAGAGAGAGCCATCCTGTCCCCCCTCAACCTCCTCTTCTCCTGACTAAACATTCCCAAGCCCCTCAGCCTTCCCTCATAATACAATCCTGACAATAAGATCAATTCTTCAGTGTAAGCAGTTGTTAGGCAAGGTTTGGGGTTGCAAGTTTTCATATAAAGATCCAAGAAAGGATTTAAAAAAAATATATTGGGGTTATATCCAGTCTCCAGGTGGTGGCTGGAGATCTCCCACTATTACACCTGATCTCCAGGCAACAGAGTCCAGTCCACCTGAAGAAAATGGCTGCTTTGGAAGGTGGACTCTATGGCATTATACCCCATTGAAGTCCCTCCCCTCCCCAAACCCCGCCCTCCTCAGCCTCCACCCCCAAAATTTCCAGGTATTTCCCAACCCTAGATTCAGGGCTATTTGGGGGCAGGAACTCACAGGAACAGAGTTCCGGCTAGCTCCCAAGTTGTCCACGCCCAGCAGGAACTCATTAGCATAATAGGCCACACCCAACAGCAGAAACTCGTTAGGATTGGCTACATTAGGGGTGTGTGGCCTAACATGCAAAGGAGTTCCTGCTACCAAAAAAGCCCTGGGTTTTGACAACAAACAAGGTAAACAGAATAAGAAGCAAAAGGTAGGTGTGGCTGGATGACCACACCTCTGGTGACATGGAGGTGTGGCCTAATATGCTAATGAGCTGTGGTATCAGAGGTATGGCCTAATATGCTAATGAGCTGTGCTATCAGGGGTGCGGCCTAATATGCTAAGGAGTTTCTGCTGTTGGGTGTGGCCTGTTATGCTAATGAGTTCCTGCTGGGGTTTTTCTACCAAAAAAGCCCTGCCTAGATCCACTGGCAACCCTAGATCCACTAGTTTTTTTATGGATGCAAAAGGAATAAAGGGTTCCATCTGAATCCACTGGGGATCATGGGAACACGTACCAAAGCTACATGGGACGGGGGCTATAATAAGGTGGGGAACTGGGCAAGTGTGAGTGAAAACATGGATGGATACGACAGTTGGTTAGGGCGGGCACAAAACACAGCCCAGTGGGGAAAGGTGGTCCTTTAGATACGTGAATCCTAGACCATGACGGGCACTGCAAGTCGAGTCCTTGGAAGTGGCAGGTAATATGAATCCTCTGCATTAGCTAGGTGGGGCCTTTTCACTTACACACAGTTCTTTAATCGGCTTCTGCATTCATAGGGAGTATATTGTGCAGGTTTTCAGTCACTCAGAAGGATGACCGTATAGCCCAGGGGTGGCCAAACTGTGGCTTGGGAGACGCATGCGGCTCTTTCACACATATTGTGCGGCTCCCGGCAGGGCGGCTGGGGAAGCTAAATATCACTAGCAAAGCGATATCATTGGACAAATAAACATCATTATCAATATTTGCTTTTACTGCTTTCGTTATTATTTTTGACAGTCTCATTTAATGTGAATGAAAAACAAATCTGCATATTTCCCACTAAAAACGTGTAATATTTATTCATGTCTTGCGGCTCTCAAACATCTGATGTTTATTCTATGTGGCTCTTAAGTTAAGCAAGTTTGGCCACCCCTGGTATAGCCACAGGACTGTGAACAGAATGACAGAGCCCCTTTAGGTTCTTCTCCCATTCTCTTACGTCAATGAGCACTCCTTCCAGAGACAACATCGTGTTGATTCCACTGCCACCAGGCATCTGAGTCCGTAATAATCCATCTGACTCTCCCCCTATCTTGCATTGTTCTTTGGGACTTGACGTGACAGACTTCCATGGGTGGGGTGGAGGGTGGGAAGCAGAAGGGTCCCTTGTTGCCATTGCTACCAGCGGCCTCCCAGAGGATACTGCTGATATAGTCCCTTTGGCACGACCAGGCGCCAAAGGGGAAGCATAATCTCTTCTGCGTGGTGTAGCTCTCAGAGCACAATAATTGAAAATGTAATTTACTTATGTTGATTGGCAGTGTTTCATGCAGCAATTTAATTTGTCATAGGGAAGATGTTTAACAGTTATAATGAAACAATTATAGTTCAAAAGGAAAGCTGTCACTCTTCTCTCCCCCCGCTTAACGCCAGCCGTGTAAAGGTTCTCTTCCATTGCGGAGGCCGGAAGGGTCACGATATTTGGGGGCATTTGGCCAAGGAAGGGCTGATCTTATAAGCTGCCACTGTCCTGGTTGTTGTTGGAAGTAGGACAGTTTGGATGAGTCGTAATTCTATTTTATCGTGTCCTCATTCTACCTGTTCGTAAGCTAAGCTGGGAATCTATCTGGGGATAAAAACGCATAGACAGATTAACTCCATGGAGTATTCAGCTACCATTTAATTTATTAACCATGTATCTAATAGTAAAGAATGGACCAAACGCCCTCATATCTGGATCAAAAAAATCTGTAACATGGAAAAATAAGAGATGTCTGCAAAGCCAGGGAAATCCTTGCAGAAATACCCTAAATGCCAGTTTTAAAAATAGGTGGGAGAAGGTTAAAGAAAACCCCCCGATAGGACCGATGGTACCTACTCATAAGAAGATATTAAAAAACAAGACTACAGAGTTCCTTGCCCACCCAAGGCACTTTTTCCCTTTGTGGGCCCCTTCCAGTTTGGCGTAGTGGTTAAGTCCACTCGCAGCTGCTGGATGACCTTGGGTAGGCCATAGTTCTGACAAGGGCTGTCCTTGAAAGAGCAGTTTCTGTCAGAGCTCTCTCAGTGCCACCTACCTCACAGGGTGTCTGTTGTGGGGAGGGGAAGGGAAAGGAGTTTGTAAGCCACTCTGAGACTCCGAGTGAAGGGCAGGGTATAAATCCAATCTCCTCTCCTCCTATAACAAATTTAGAGTCCCATGGCATTTTAAGACCAACAAAGGTTTGTTCAAGGTATGAGCCTTGCACTCGGACATTCTTGGTTTGCTTCCCACAATTAGAAAAGAAACCTTTAGACATTTAGACATGTATCTGCCATTTTGACAGATTTATTGTTTTACAACTGTTGACCTTATAACCTCAGCTTGTTATTTCATTCCGACTTTACATAGTTTAAACATCATCATGTTACATGTTAATTTGCTGTTTGGTCCTTGTCTATAAGTTTGAACCTTACCTACCGTTCCATTGCATTTGAAAAAGTGTGCCTTGCCCACGAAACCTCATACCTTGAATAAACCTTTGTTGGTCTTAAAGGTGCCACTGGACTCTAAATCTGTTGTATTCAGGTTGTCCTGCGAGTAAAGCAAAAAACAAACAAACTTGCAATGAAATTTTGTACATTGAAAATAAGGAAGCTGGCATTGTTACCAGATCATATCTCCTTGCTACAAACACAGATGGATTGCCAGAGCAATCTTTTATGGCATTTGATGATACTCTAAAGATGTTTTAGGTGGATGATAGCCAAAGGTGTTCTGTTGTTTCCCCCACTAAGCTTGTCCTGTAGAAGGTGAGTACATGGTATAAATAGAGACAAAAGGACACATGCCTTCTCACAGGGCTCTTTTTGTAGAAAAAGCCCAGCAGGAACTCATTAGCATAATAGGCCACACCCAACAGCAGAAACTCATTAGCCTATCAGGCCACACCCGTCAGGCCCCTGACAGCAAAGCTCATTAGCACATTAGGCCGCACCCCCATGTTACCAGAGGTGTGGTTATTCAGCCACACCCACCTTTTGCTTGTTATTCTGTTTACCTTCTTTGTTGTCAAAACCCAGGGCCTTTTTTTGTAGCAGGAACTCCTTTGCATGTTAGGCCACACACCCCTGATGTAGCCAATCCTAATGAGTTCCTGCTGTTGGGTGTGGCCTATTATGCTAATGAGTTCCTGCTGGGCGTGGCCAACTTGGGAGCCAGCCGGAACTCCGTTCCTGTGCGTTCCTGCCCAAAAATAGCCCTGCCTGAAACCAAAAACCTATATGTCTGTGCTTACATTGCAACTGATGTCACCTACTCCATATAGCTCCTGCAGGATTGCTACTGTTCTCAAAAGGGGGACAGCCATTGCTCTTTGATGCACACTGATAAATCCAAACCCATGGAAGCATGCGTGGGTGCTATGATCCCCTAAACTTCCTCTCTCCCTATTGCTTTAAATAAAGATGCCTTTGCGCAGGGGTCGTTTCGTAGAAAAAGAGCTAGGGGAACTCATTAGCATAACTCATTAGCATATGCCACACCCCCTGACATCACCGGAAGTGTGTCATAACGCCACACCCCCTGCCCCCAACGGTCTGGCCGCCGTTGCCGGCCTTGCAGCTCCAGTGCTGAGCCCCATGAGGGGCCAGGCGGTGGACCTGCAAGGCCGGCAGGAGTGCAAGGAAGCCCCGCGAAGGCCCTCCCTAGCCCCAGGCAGGCAGGGGTGGGGAGAGGCAGGGAGGAAGCAACTTACCGTCCCTCTTCTCCTGCCTCCTCCTGGCTGAATGAGGGCCGGAAGCGGGGCGGCCGGAAGCGGGGGCGGGGCTTCGTCATGTACCCCGCCCCCCGTACCTCACCCAGGGGAACTGCGATCCCCCGCGATCCCCCCCGAAATGACCTCTGCCTTTGCGGCTAGAGATCTCTTTTGCAACCCAACATCAAAGAAATTACAGCGATCTATAAAAAGAAGTTTAATACGGAAACAATCCTAAAATATATCAAGAATCATTCAGAATTGCCCTGACCTGGATAGCCCAGGCAAGGTCGATCTCCTCTAGATCTCAGAAGCTAAGTAGGGCTGACCCTGGCAAGTACTTGGATGGGGGCAGGGGTCATTTCGTAGAAACAGAGGGGCAAGAGCTCATTAGCACAACTCATTTGCATGTGCCACACCCCCTGCCATCACCGGAAGTGTCTCAGAAGGCAACACCCACCGCTCAGGTTCCACTGGACTGTTTTGGATTGCTAGATATTGGGGGGGGGGGACG
>NW_015173199.1:52869-58541 GCF_001447785.1 Gekko japonicus | reverse complement strand
GAGACGCAGAGAAGACGAAGAAATAGAAGGCAGGGAGAGAGAGAGAGAGAGAGAGAGAGAGAGAGAGAATAATTCAGAATTCTGGGCATATTCGAATCACGTAAAGGATGTAATATTTGACTGGATCTGTAAATCAATACCATTTCAGTCATCTGATCATGAATGCACTTTTCCCAGCCACCACAATCATTGAATTGGCGGTAAGTAGTAGCTATAGATGGACCGGGTCAAACGTGAAACCTTCTCAGTGATTGTGGCACTGCACTCAATCTATCAGTGATACAGTTGAGTTCACTCCGAGGTTTATTTGTGTGACCCTGCACAACACACAGGAATAGTCACATAGAGGAAAAGAAGTGCTTGGTTTGCATCTAGATCCAGTGTACCTTAAATATGACTCATCACATGCACGTTGAAATTGGGTTGTACCAAGCACAATAGATAAAGAAGCGGAACACATTTAGAGTAATTTTGGAAATCTGACGTCTTAATTCAATGGGCAGTATTCTACCTTAGGCTGGAGGAACGGCCACTTAAGTTGTAGAGAGGTGGTAACCTTCAGACTTTTCTTAGTGGAGTTGTACAGGCCAATAACTGTAGCTGTCAAGACCTTTATGTTTATATTCATTGGACAGCCTACATGTTTTCTTGTAGACGAGCTGACCTTTACTGAACCACGAAATTTTGCAAGAGAAGCACCTTCCCCACCCCCAAGAAGCTTCATGAGATTGATAAGATATGTCTCACATCTCCCTTCCTCATTTACATTGTAAGTTATATGTCGAATAATCAATGTGAAATGCTTGAAAATACAGGCAAGGAAGGGCTGTTCAAGTTTATGCTATCTTTGGAGCATCAGAAAACTAAAGTCTTATCAGCTCTGTAAAAAACTAGAATTGCTACTATGAGAGGTTTGGCATATTTGTGCCTTTGGGGTCTAAGAAGTGCACGAGTAGCTTCATCTTCAATCATTCTAATTAAACTAATAACATAATATCATGTCAAGTGCTAGTCCAAGAGATCAAAGATAAAAGATAAGGCAAAGAAGGTCAAATAGCCACTACATATTTACAATCCATGTACTCCTGCCCACAGAATGCAAGGTGATATAACAATGTAAACCTTTCACTTATTTGCCAAAACCACAAATAGTTTACAAGAATCGCATCAATTTAATACAGTGCTTTCTTGTTTCTTTGTAAGAGTCAGAGGTCATTTCGGGGGGGAACGCGGGGGAACACAGTTCCCCCGGGTGAGGTGCAGGGGGCGGGGCACATGACGAAGCCCCGCCCCCCGCTTCCGGCCGCCCCGCTTCCGACCCTCATTCAGCCAGGAGGAGGCAGGACAAGAGGGAGGGTAAGTTGCTTCCTCCCTGCCTCTCCCCACCCCTGCCTGCCTGGGGCCAGGGAGGGCCTTCGCGGGGCTTCCTTGCACTCCCGCCAGCCTTGCAGGTCCACCACTGGGCCCCTCATGGGGCTCGGCAGTGGAGCTGCAAGGCCGGCACCGGCGGCCGGGACTGTTGGGAGCGGGGTGTGTGGCCTTATGACACATTTCCGGTGATGTCAGGAGGTGTGGCCTTATGACACACTTCCGGTGATGTCAGGCGGTGTGGCCTTATGACACACTTCCGGTGATGTCAGGGGGTGTGGCATATGCTAATGAGTTATGCTAATGAGTTCCCCTAGCTCTTTTTCTACGAAATGACCCCTGGTAAGAGTCATAGAGAAAAGTCAACAAAGGGGGGGGGGGAACCCTGAATATATCTCCTGGTGTAAAATCCTGAAGACCATGGATCACCACAGAGGAGCTAATGGTGTTCTTCATTGTTCAGTATAATTGACCTTAACAGATTATAGTACAATAGATATTTTTAACCGAATAGGTGCCAACATAAAGGAAGACACTGGTTTATCTGTGTTTCCCTTTTTAAAAGCCTGATTTGTGTCCGTTTATTCTTTTGTATAGAGACTGCCCAGTTTGGCCAAAGGGAGAGGACCATTGATTGCACAGAACAGCATGTATCGCACAAGACTAGGGTGTGCGGTGCAATGAGCCATTGATGGTGTGGCTACGGTTACTGGATTCAGTGATAGTGTCACTTAGGTGGATATGAAAACAGTGTTGATACCAGGGTTTGTTGCAGGGATAGACCCTGTGCTTGTGTTTCTGTTGGATGATCCAGCGTGGCTAGTCACTGTTTGCTTCTGGTTAGGCTGCCTGTAAGCGAAGAATGGAAAACCCTCAAAGCCTGTGAGAAGGCAGGGCTATTTTTGGGCAGGAACGCACAGGGACGGAGTTCCGGCTGGCTCCTGAGTTGGCCACGCCCAGCAGGAACTCATTAGCATAATAGGCCACACCCAACAGCAGAAACTCATTAGGACTGGCTACATTAGGGGTGTGTGGCCTAACATGCAAAGGAGTTCCTGCTACAAAAAAGCCCTGGGTTTTGACAACAAACAAGGTAAACAGAATAAGAAGCAAAAGGTGGGTGTGGCTGGATAACCACACTTCTGGTAACATGGGGGTGCGGCCTAATGTGCTAATGAGCTTTGCTGTCAGGGGCCTTCCAGAGACAACATCGTGTTGATTCCACTGCCACCAGGCATCTGAGTCCGTAATAATCCATCTGACTCTCCCCCTATCTGAGTTGGCCACGCCCAGCAGGAACTCATTAGCATAATAGGCCACACCCAACAGCAGAAACTCATTAGGACTGGCTACATTAGGGGTGTGTGGCCTAACATGCAAAGGAGTTCCTGCTACAAAAAAGCCCTGGGTTTTGACAACAAACAAGGTAAACAGAATAAGAAGCAAAAGGTGGGTGTGGCTGGATAACCACACTTCTGGTAACATGGGGGTGCGGCCTAATGTGCTAATGAGCTTTGCTGTCAGGGGCCTGACGGGTGTGGCCTGATAGGCTAATGAGTTTCTGCTGTTGGGTGTGGCCTATTATGCTAATGAGTTCCTGCTGGGCTTTTTCTACAAAAAGAGCCCTGTGAGAAGGCATGTGTCCTTTTGTCTCTATTTATACCATGTACTCACCTTCTACAGGACAAGCTTAGTGGGGGAAACAACAGAACACCTTTGGCTATCATCCACCTAAAACATCTTTAGAGTATCATCAAATGCCATAAAAGATTGCTCTGGCAATCCATCTGTGTTTGTAGCAAGGAGATATGATCTGGTAACAATGCCAGCTTCCTTATTTTCAATGTGCTAATGAGTGGTGCTGTCAGGGGTGTGGCCCAATATGCTAATGAGTTCCTGCTGTTGGGTGTGGCCTATTAAGCTAATGAGTTCCTGCTGGGCTTTTTCTACAAAAAGAGCCCTTCAGGTCTGTTTTCCAGCTAAAACCCACAAGATTTTTTAAAAAGCACAAGTAAACTAAATTCCAGCTTTGATGAAGTGCAAAAAGAATACCTTAGAAAAAGAAGACTGTGTGACATTTTCATCCTCCTCCCCCATTCTTCACCAGATTAGCACAAAGGGGGGGGGGAATTAAGAGAGAGCATTTGCAGAACCATGGCACATAGAGCACATGGGTATCAGACAGATGTTAGTACTGGTTTGGCCTAAATTCATAATCTAAATGCATGAATTCTGTTAAATCATGGTTACCAGTTATTTTTAGCAACCTTTTTTTTTTTTGCTGCCAAAAACAATTCAGGAACCAAGGAGCAGAAAACCTTCAAGATGTGATTCGGTGTGTGCAGCGCCATTTGCTAATCTACAGCTCATTGAATGTCATTCTATAAATTGGCTCTGTGTAAAATGCGGTTCATAACAAATAAAATAAAACCTTCCTTGTGGTTTAATGGAAGATGAAACAGGATGCCAACTGCTGCCTTTTGGAGATTATAAAGAAAACTAATTTCTCCACTGACAGAAAATCCTTCTCTGGCTTTATTCCTCAAACTATTTAGTTATGAACAATGATTGTTAAGCACTAAAATTTATATACTGCAAGTTTTTTTTTAAAAAAAGGAATATTTGTTCTATACAAGCTTTAAAGGCAGTATTACCTTCATTATATCTAAATTAGTTTTGAATTGATTTACATGGAATGCATTGCAGGTTGCCAGTGCCTCTAAATGCATCCATTGATTTGCACTCAGAACCCTCCACCGACTTCTGTGGGAGCTGCCTGGCATCCACAGTGATGGCATCAGTGTAATGAATAATTCACCTCCGACTGCATTAAAAAGACAGGGGGAGGGTCCGATTTAACCCCAAGCGAGAAACATTCCAGATGCCCCCGACTAAGTTTTATGGATCAACTTTGGCTTCGTAGCAGCTCTCCACCTATTTATTTTGAAGATTTATGCCTCGCCTTTCCATCAAAACGGTCCTCCGGTTGGTTTATAAACAGCATATTAAATGGAATTAAAACAGAACAAAGCAAATCGAGCGAGTTGAATCCTACTGGCTTTTCCGCTACTGCCGAAGGAGGAGCAGCTCTGCTCCTGACTGCAGCCACACACGGCCTGTTCTTTTGTCCACTGAAGGAAGAGCAAGACATTCCCCTCTGGAATCATGGGGAAGCAGGGTGCCCGGGGGCCCCGACAGATTCTCTGACCACTAAACGACAACGAGACCTTATTAAAGAAGCATCAGAAAATGTTCTCTCTTGTTACGTATTTGTATGTGGATAGCCCGAGCTTCAGTCACAAGCTCCATAGGCTCTCAGGATCCTAAAAGCAACAGCCTGATTGGCTGACGTTGTGCAGCGGACCAATTAGGAAAGACTATGACTTTCGGCGGGAGCAAACCCTATTGGTCCTAAGCGCTCACTCACAATTGGGCCTTACTGTTCTAGGGGTGTGGTTTAGCCCGTTCCAAACTGTATATAAGTTGGGGTTGTTCTATGTATTGTTGTGTGTTCTGTTCTGTTCTAATAAACTAAATCACGGGTTGGAAAAAGAGCTGCTTGGTCTCAAGTTACAACATCTCATCTTCTGGGTTGTACGAAGCTGCTGGAACATCCCGTTGAAATGGATAGCTGGGAAACTGCTCTGCCCCTTGCCCCGTAAGTTTTGGGACTCAGTATGGAAACAGGCAGAGGCCATGTTGAAAGCAGGTGTTATAGAGCCCTCAATTAGTCCTTGCAAAGACCCACATTCGTGGTCCCTATGCCGGATGGTACCATACGCATGTGCTTGGACTTCGGAGGAGTGAATAAGATATACCACTCTGATGCGTGTCTGATGCCCAGGGTACTGCAGCTGTTGGAAACCCTAAGTGAGGCTCGCCTATTCTGACAAGGTAGGAAGAGGGTCTACAAGGAAGCAGACATATCAAAGAAGTAGGTCTGGTCTGGCCTCAAAATGTACCTTCTGGAGATTATAGTGGTAAAGGCTCGAACTGAGACATTTATCTCAACTCAGGTCTGCTCCAATTACACAGAATTACACAGTGGGTAGGTGAGTGGGCCCAATATTTAGAGTCATCACAGTGTTTTACCCAGGGGTCATTTCCTGCAGGAGTGCACAGGAGCGGAGCTCTGGCAACAAGGAGCTCAGGGGGTGGGCACATGCAACAAGCCCCGCCCCCTGCTCCCAGCAGCCCTCAGTCGGGCCATGAGGAACAAGAAGCAGCCAGGTAAGTTGCAGAGCCCTCCCCCCGGCCCGCCTTCAGGTACAAGCTCTCCCTCCTCTGCGAGGACAGATCTGCAC
>NW_015173199.1:46019-52803 GCF_001447785.1 Gekko japonicus | reverse complement strand
CTTCCGGTGATGTCAGGGGGTGTGGCATATGCAAATAAGTTATGCTAGTAAGTTATGTTAATGAGCTCCTGCACCTCTTTTTCTACGAAACGACCCCTGGTTTTACCACATTTTCCAGCAGCCTGAGTTATGACAGCTCAGGGCCGACCCGTAGGGGTGAGCCCCAGCACCAGTGAGTCCCCCCAGCGTCCCCACCCCACGGTGGTACCCGCCAGCAAGCAAGTGAAGGTGCTTAAAGAGACATATGTCTCTTTAAACACCCTCCCTTCTCTTCTGGGGTGCGCCGCGGTTGCAGTGTGATGCAGGGAGGGTAAATACCTTCCCTTCTCTTTGGGGAGCAAGCGCAGCCTGAGGGACTTCCCTTTGGAGTGTCAGCTCCTCCTCTTCTCACCCTCCTGGTCTGTTGCTCACTGCAGCTATGCCAGGGTTGTGCCAGCGCAGGAAGTGGAGGGGGGTTGCCTTGGTTTCAAAAGCACCCGAAACTCTCTCCACTCATTGCCCTGCCACCCGGCTGCCTCCCCTTCAGCACTCCTTGAAGAGAGTCACTCACGGTGACCTCCAGAATCCCACAGCCTCCCCCCAAGTCCCCTTCCCAGAAAATTTCCCGACTACAGGGCTGTGACAGCTTTACAGCAAAGGTTGCGGTGTAGATTCAGAATTTTTTTTAAATGGCATTTTAGTAAGGAGCCAATTGCTGTTCCACTACAATAGGGATCCCCTACCTTGTTGAGCCTGGGGGCACTTTTGAGATTTTGCGACACACCTGCCCAAGAAGGGCTCAGTGCATTGCTTGTCACTCAGCTGGTAGAGAACGAGCTGAACCTCCTCCCATCTCTTTTATTCAAGGCCTTTTGTATTTCATTCACAAGACTCAAGAAGCGAGCAAAAACAAGGAAGCACATCCGTGGGCACCACCGCTGTGCCGTTGGGCACCTTGTTGGAGATCACTGCACCACAAGAAGTGACCTGTTGGGCATCCCCTACTGCCTTGGGAGCTCTCTGGGCAACCTTGAGCCAGCAGCAACCCTCTTCCAGCCTAACCTACTCATAGGGTTGTTGTTGCAGGAAAAATGGAGGAGGGGGGAATGATGTTATGAGTTTTTCTGGGTTCCCACCAAGGGTCATTTGCTGCAGGAGCACACAGGAGTGGAGCTCCGGCAGTAAAGAGCCCAGGGGGCGGGCACATGCAATAAGCCCCACCCCCCTGCTCCCAGCAGCCCTCAGTCAGAGCAAGAAGCAGCCAGGTAAGTTGCAGAGCACCCCCCCCCCAGGCCAAAACAGCCCAGTGGGACCTTTAAGACCAAGTTTTATTCAGGTACAAGCTTTCCCTCCTGTATGAGGACAGATCTGCACATTCCTAGCACCCCCCCCCCCCAATAGCTAGCAATCCAAAACAATCCAGTGGAGCCTGAGTGGTGGGTGTTGCCTTCTGACACACTTCCGGTGATGTCAGGGGATGTGGCATATGCACATAAGTTATGTTAATGAGTTATGCTAATTAGCTCCTGCACCTCTTTTTCTACGAAATGACCCCTGGTTCCCACTGTGGAGAAGAGCGAGGTATAAATATCTAAATAAATATAGATGCATTCATAAATTAGATTCAAAGACAAAACCGGGAAGAAATATTCTGCTATTTCACGACACATTCTAAATTCTGCCTTGGGCCTCCCAGAGATGTTTCTTCTTAAAAATGTTTCCTAGTTAAGAATAGCAGTATTTGCACTGGTCCCGCAACACACAGTATACAAGAGAGAGGGGGTGAACTTTCCCCTCTGCCTGCTGTTTACATCTCCACAGCCAGTCCTCTCAGAAGTGTCTCCTGCGGACAGACTGTGAGGAGCCAAGCGGCAGGGAGGGAGAGACAAGGGCACCCCAACCTGTATTTCCTGTTGGTTTAAAAATTCCTCCTCTACTTTTCGCAGAAGTGGGGCAGAGACCTGTTTAAACAAACAGGCCTGCCCCGGTCACGTCAAATTGGGCACAGAGTGGTGGCAAAAGTAGTCACGTCGTCACCCACCAAGAAAAAGCGGCTTCCGTAGTATGGAAATTAGATTTGTAGCGAGGGCTGCTCTGACCTGCATAGCTCAGGCTAGCTCAGTCTCATCAGTTCCCGGAAGACTAAGCAGGGTCAGACAGGGTTACCAGGTCCAGCTCAGGAAATATCCGGAGACTTTGGGGGTGGAGCCAGGAGCAAAGTTTGAGAACCAGTTTGGCGTAGTGGTTACGTGCACGGACTCTAATCTGGGAGAACCGGGTTTGATTCCCCACTCCTCCTCCACTTGCACCTGGCTGGATGACCTTGGGCAAGCCATAGTTCTGATAAGAGCTGTTCTTGAAAAAGAGCGGCGGTTTCTGTCAAGAGCTCTCTCAGCCCCACCTACCTCACAGGGTGTCTGTTGTGGGGAGGGGAAGGGAAGGGAGTTTGTAAGCCGCTCTGAGACACCTCTGGGTAGTGAAGGGCGGGGTATAAATCCAATCTCTTCTCTTCTTCTTCAAAGATGTGACATCATTTTTGGGATGTCACTAGGTGATTGAACTCCAAAGGGAGTTCTGGCTGTCACATTTAAAGGGACTGCATTACTTTTAAATGCTTTCCCTCCACTGGAAATAATGGAGGATGGTGGGCACCTTCTTTTGGGGATCATAGAATTGGACCCCCTGGTTCAATCTTTTTGAAACTTGGGTTTTTTCTTCAGGGGAGGCACCACCAGCTATGCTGAAAATTTGGTGCTTCTACCTCAGAAAACAGCCCCCCTGAGCCCCAGATGCCCATAGATCGATTCTCCATTATACTCTATGGGGACCGGTCTCCATAGGGTATAATGGAGGGCCCAGCGGCCATCCCCCTGCTTTCTGACAACCCTGAAGTGGGGGGAGGGGCTCCAAACCAGGGGATCCCCTGCCCCCAATTTGGGATTGGCAACCCTAGGGTCAGACCTGGCTAGTATTTGAATGAGAGACCTCTAAAGAATAGCAGGGTTGCGACATGGAGGCAGGCAACGGCAAACCACCTTAGTTCGTCTCTTGCCTTGAAAACCTACAGGGTCCCCAAAAGCTGGCTGTGACTTAATGGCCTTTTCTGCCTGTGAGGATGAGGGCAGAAATGTACACCAGTTTGGTGTCGTGGTTAAGTGCGCGGACTCTAATCTGGGAGAACTGGGTTTGATTCCCCACTCCTCCTCTTGCACCTGTTGGATGACCTTGTGTAAGTCATAGTTCTGTCAGAGCTGTTCTCGAAAAAGAGCAGTTTCTGTTAGAGCTCTCTCAGCTCCACCTACCTAACAGGGTGTCTGTTGTGGGGAGGGGGGGGGGAGGAGTTTGTAAGCCGCTCTGAGACTCCTTCGGGTAGTGAAGGGCAGGGTATAAATCCAATCTCTTCTTCTTCTACACAGTTTTTCTGTAGTGGACCCTTAGCATACCATTGGCTGTAAAAAAAAAGACTTGTTTTTTTTAAATCAAAGTGTGCAGCTTATATAGATAAGGGTTTGGTGGACTATTTACAGCGGGTGGTGAAACGGGTGAGAAGCAAAAGGGAAGACAGAAAATCCCTCTAACTCATCAAGCAGATTTACCAACTGTTCTGCCTCTAGTTAAACCACTCTAATCCCGAACAATAATCCAAACATCATCTGAGTGAATGTCATATCCAATTTCTTTTTTTTCAAGGAGTTCCTGGGCTTTGTAACGGTTTGGTTCTTTCCCTCTATCTGTGTCCCTTATTTTAAAAAAAGTACTTTGCACGGCTTAAAACGTATCAGCATCAAACGACACTGGCATGAATAAAATCAAGATCCTTGAATTCAGGGTTTATTATTTTTTTTAAGAAGAACTTCTGTTTTGATGACGTTTCTGTATGTTGTATTATTTCCCCATTTAGTTTTGTATGATTAATGCGGTACAATCCTAGAGGTTTTTAATTGCCTGTTTTTGAGATTTATTCATTTGTTTATTGTTCCTGTAATTAGTTTGCTGGTCCTGAGCTTTTCTTGGCCTGTGAGAGATTAGTTTCACTTAAGACACTTGAGAACTATATTGCTCTCTTAGACATACTTTTGTGGCGGCAGCCAGGTTCCCTCAAATATTATCAGTTGATCATGGATAATTGGTAATTTAAATAGTCTCTGCAGCTTCTCAGCTTCTCCTTAGGTAAATCTTCCCAGCATAGAGTAGTAGTCTGAGTGTCAGACTAAGATCTGGCTGACATGGGTTGGGATCTCCACTCTGCCATGGAACCGTGGGTCTGTCACACACTGGGTGCATTCAGACGGCATGCTGAGAGTGGTTCAAACTAGTCCGGTTCTGACGCGATAATTTTTGATCTGGATAATCGTGATCACACTTATCTCCCTCACCGCGCAGTCACATCTCTTCCTGGCGTCTACACTCCCAACGCGTGGGAGCGTGTGTCGGCTTTTTTAAAAATTATTTTTAATTTTCTCAGTTTGCACATGTGCATAGGCACTCACCCATAGAATGGGGGGAAACTATCACGGCGCATATGCAGAACTACCAGGGCAAATCAATCCAACCCCTCCAACAAAAGATTTCCCTTTAAAATTTTGACCCAAAAATGGCCTCCGTGAGATCCCAAACTCATCTAAACGCTAAAACGAGTGACCATTTAAATGTCGGATTTATAAAAGCGGTAGCGGAGCTCCGCCTATGCGCAAACCACCGACGCATTTAAAAAAATGGTGGGCGAAAAGCGGGAAGCCTTGGGTTTCTGCAGCAGCTTTCAAGCGGGGAGGGGGTTTAAACCACCGAAAGTGGCTTGACACCAGAGGAGCGATCACACAGGGGAAAAATGCGGCTTTAAATGGGAGAACTGAAAAAAACACCACTTGGGACCTGGTAACAAAATACTCCGGGTTAAAGGGGGTTTTGAGCTGGAAACCAATGGCTGGGGACGGGAAGCAGATGTTGACTGTGTGATTGTGCATATAAAATCCGTTGTTGAACAGTCATGACAACAGATCAAATGGCGCGTCTCTCAGCCTATCCTACTGTTAAATAGTGGGTTTAACACGGCAGAGGCGAAGGCAGAGTGATTTCAGCAAGCTGCAGTTTATTGCCTCTCAACAGGAAATGCTTTACCTGGGGCAACTGCCCTAACTATGCACACCTAAGCCACTCCCAGCCCCCACGCGATAGGTGAGTTCAAATAGCCTCCAGGCTCCTGATTGGCTGGCTGCCCCCAGGGGCCAATCCACAGGCAGGCTCCAGGATCCTGCCTGCCTTTGTTCTGGGGCTTCAAGCTCAGTCAAGCCCAGATATGCCTCTCCACGCTCCCTCTAGGAGGCCTGCCAGACAAGTCGAGGCATGCCTCCAAGCAGCAGTTAAGCCGGAGTGGAAGACTGCTCATGTCCAGGCATAACACCTACCTCACAAGGTTGTTGTGAGAACACAATGCTGTTTTGAGACCCCATCGGGGAGAAATGTATGATATAAATGAAGTAAATCCACATCTTGGGAAGTCTTCAGACAACATGGCAACTGATAATAAGCGAGGGGAAAACATTTACAATAAAGATACTTAGATTTTAAAGGAAAACAGCAGGGACTGGCTTGAGCTAAGGATTCCTGAGCCGCCTGACTAGTAGCCCGCAGTCCATGAAAGCTTCTAAAAGCAAGACTGAGGGACAACTTTAAAGCTGTTGACAAACATGTACAGACATAAGCAGAAATGCCCTGCTACATCAGAAGTATTTCTCTGCTCACAATGGAGGGGACATTATGGCCATGCAGGGGTCAGTCAGAAGACTGCATTACCCAGAGGGCGGCAAACTAGGGATACAGGAAAGACACTGTGGAAGTGGTGACGGCTACCGCAGAACCCCTGAGGGAAACGTGAGGCAACCGTGCTTCTGTCCTCTCTGCCTGAGGGGTAGGGTTGCCAGCCTCCAGGTGGGGCCTGGAGATCTCCCGCTTTTTCAACTGATCTCTATCTGACAGAGACCAGTTCCCCTGGAGAAAATGGCTGCTTTGAAAGGGTGGACTCTATGGCATTGTACCATTTGGAGGCCCCTCCCCTCCCTAAACCCCGCCCTCTCCCGGATCCACCCCCAAAGTCTCCAGGTATTTTCCAGCCCAGACCTGGCAACCCTACTGAGGGGCCTGAGGCAAAATGGAATCCCACATCTAAGCATTAAAACGTGGGTTAGTTATTGCCACCCAGGACATAAAGATCAACCCAGTCCTGAAGTTCTGGTAAGAATCTGCTTCCTAGGGTATAAATGCTAGCTGCATAACTCAGCAGAGTTGCGAAGAGCAAGGCTATCTGCCTCAGGGCCAATCTGGACATGGTGGTGTCTCCATAAGAACATCAGAAGAGCCCTACTGGATCAGACCAGAGGTCCATCTAGTCCAGCAACCTGTCCCACACAGTGGCCAACCACGACATAGAGGCTGAGGCTTTCCCCTGATGTTACCTCCTGGCTCTGGGATTCAGAGGTTGACTGCCTCTGAACAGGGAGGTTCCCCTTTGGTCACCATGGCTAGTAGCCACTGACAGTCCTATCTTCCATGAATCTGTCTAATCCCCTTTTAAAACAATCTATGCCTGTGGCCATCATTACATCCTCTGGTGGCGAATTCCACATTTTAATCACTCTCTGGGTGCGTTCAGATGGGGCATTTACAACGGTATAGGTGCCGGTTGGAATCGGTGTACTTACCGGCATTCACACGGCGAACATCTGCCTTCCGTACCTAACCGTTGTAAAGAGCTTTAAACCGTTGTATTCCGCCACTAGGTCCCCAAGTGGTGGTATCCTGAGTGCAA
>NW_015173199.1:44366-45989 GCF_001447785.1 Gekko japonicus | reverse complement strand
CCCCCCCCCCCCCCGTCTGATTGCTCTCCACTGTTGTAGAGCCACTTCCATTTGGAAGCCCGAGGCTTCCGATTTTCGCCTGCCATTTTTTTTTAGGTTGGCGATATGCGCTTGGGCGAAGCTTTGCCCCGGCGTTTGTTTTTTTAAAAAAGAAAAGTTCCTTAGTTTAACGTTTTAGAGGAGTCCGGGACCTCAGGGAGGCAAGTTTGCTCTTTAAACTTTAAAGTCCTCTCTTCAGGGCATGCTTTTTGGGACGGGGTGTTTTGCACATGCGCGAAGATAGCCATTCTGTGGATGGCTGCCTATGCGCATGCGCAAACTTAGTTAAAAAACAACAACAAACCACCGACGCCCACCTCGTGTGAACGGGCACACAGCAATGGGCTCCGCAGACAGGAGGTAAGTGTGATCGGGTTTCAGCCGGCATAAACTGCAACGGTTCCAACCAGTACAGTTTATGCCGGCTGAAACGCCCCGTCTGAACGCACCCTCTGTGTAAAGGAGTATTTCCCTTTGTCCATCCTTGATCTAATGCCCATCACCTTAATTAGATGCCCTCCAGTTCTAGTATTTGGGGTAATGGAGAAAAAGTTCTCTCCAGTGTTTCGACCCTGTGCATAATTTTATACACTTCTATCATGTCCCCAAAGGGTTGTCAGCCCCCTCCCGGCAACCGACAGGGGATGTGAAGGGAACTTGCCAGTAGAAAGAAGAAGGCCTAGGTCATGTTGCTGGCATCGCACAGGAAGCGATGTCATCATGCCAGCGAATTTCGGGCAAAAACTCTACGGTAAAACCAGTTTCTACTGTAGAGTTCTTGCCCAGATACCAGAGTGTCACCTGGAAGTTCCTGGCATGATGACATCACTTCCTGTACAATGCCGGCAACATGGCCTAGGTTTTCTTTTTACTGGTAAGTCCCCTCCACCGGCAGGCTGATTGGTGGCTGGAGGGCACAACCTGGCAGCAGGAGACCCCCGACTCCACTGGGGGTGGGGTCAGGCAACCCTATATCCCCTCTTAGCTGTCTCTTTCCTTAACCAAAAAGTCCGAGACTCTTCAGCCTTTTTCCGTAAGAAAGGTACTCCAACCCCTTAACTTGCTTGCCCTCTTCTGCACTTTTTCCAGCTCTGCCGTGTCCTTTTTGAGATATGGTGACCAGAACTGTACACAGTATCCCAAATGAGGATGCACCATAGATCTATAAAGGTAAAGGTTTCCCTTGCTCGAAAGCCAGTCGAGTCCGACTCTAGGGTTGCGGTGTTCATCTCCGTTTCAAAGCCGAAGAGCCAGCGCTGTCCGAAGCCGTTTCCGTGGTCATGTGGCCAGCATGACTAAACACCAAGGCGCACGGAACGCTGTTACCTTCCCACCGAAGTGGTACCTATTTATCTACTTGCAATTTCTTGCTTTCGAACTGCTAGGTTGGCAGGAGCTGGAACTAGAGACGGGAGCTCACTCCGTCATGCGGCACACTCGGATCTCGAACTGCTGAACGACCGACCTTCCACAGCCTGCAGTTCAGCGTCTTAACCACTTGAGCCACCGCAGCTCCTTGAGCCACCACATAGATCTATACAGGAGCATTAAAATATTGGTCGTTTTATTTTCAATCCTTTCCCT
>NW_015173199.1:34210-43958 GCF_001447785.1 Gekko japonicus | reverse complement strand
AGGTAAAGGTTTCCCTTGCTCGAAAGCCAGTCGAGTCCGACTCTAGGGTTGCGGTGTTCATCTCCGTTTCAAAGCCGAAGAGCCAGCGCTGTCCGAAGCCGTTTCCGTGGTCATGTGGCCAGCATGACTAAACACCAAGGCGCACGGAACGCTGTTACCTTCCCACCGAAGTGGTACCTATTTATCTACTTGCAATTTCTTGCTTTCGAACTGCTGGGTTGGCAGGAGCTGGAACTAGAGACGGGAGCTCACTCCGTCATGCGGCACACTCGGATCTCGAACTGCTGAACGACCGACCTTCCACAGCCTGCAGTTCAGCGTCTTAACCACTTGAGCCACCGCAGCTCCTTGAGCCACCACATAGATCTATACAGGAGCATTAAAATATTGGTCGTTTTATTTTCAATCCTTTCCCTAATAACCCCTAACATAGATTTTGCCCTTTTCATCCCAGCAGAACATTGGGTTGACTCTTTCATTGACCTATCTGCTACGACCCCAAGTTCTTTTCCACTCTCAGTCTCAGCAAATTCAGACCCCATGAGCTCCATTAGCCTGTACTTGAACTTGGGATTTTTTTTGTCCCAATGTGTATCACTTTACACTTACCAACACTGAACTTCCATGGCCACCAATGCAACCTCTAAACTATGGAGTCTTTTGAGCAAAAAATCTACTTTGTGAGCGACTGGCATTAAAGTTGTGAGCGAGCAATTTGGCTGCTGCATAAATTAGTTTGCTCTGGAGCCCCATCCTTCCTGAGCGAAGACAAAAATGTGTGAGCCAGAGGCTAAAAACCTGTGAGCTAGCTCACACTAACTCAGCTTAGAGGAAACACGGATGGCCACCACTGCCGTTTTAAAGTCATTTAAAAATGTTTCAAGGTCCTGATCCTAATCAGCCCCACAGCACAGTGGACTGAGGTGTTCTTGTTCCCCACTCACTTTAACAGGTACCGAAAAGTCCACACACCGCTGCACAGCTGTTTTGGCACTTGGAAAGAGAAGAAGAAGAGAAGAGATTCACAGCTTGAATGCCAGTAGCTCACAAAGTCGAATTTTTGCTCACAAGACTCCACAGCTTAGAGGGAGCATTGGTCGCGGCCCTAGCTTTAATGCCATGGAGTATGTCCAGAAGATATAATCCAGGCCACTGATGCAATCCATTTATTGGAAGCCTTTTCTTCACCCATTTCTCTCCAGCTTCAGAGGAAGAACAGGGGGGGGGGGACATCTAGAATTGAAAGCAGATGTGGTAGGCTTAGATTTAAACTCCTAATGCTGTTTTGCTTCCCCAGGCTCTTTTCTGAATAGACCCACCTGATGGGTCATTAAAAGGCCTGCATAACATATCATTTAGTCCTGCTGGCTACATTTGCTGAGCAATCAGGCTCTCTGGTGAGAGTAAGTGGTCTAACTGTAAACATGTCATCTATCACATGTCTCTGTAGTGACAGCAGAGTCCAGTTGATCAGCTGTGCAGAATCTTTATCTTCTGCAGGCTTTCTTACATTAAAAGCCTTTTTTTTTTTAAAGATGCACAGGGGAAAACTAGAACACCTCGCTGCGAGCCCAATCAGGATCAGGCCCTTATGCCATTTTTAAATGACTTCAAAATGGCAGTGGTGTCTTCATGGCAGCCCCACAGATTCCGTCACGTCTAGGTTGGCCCTCAGATGCTTTAGCTGGGGTTGCCGGCTCTGGGTTAGGAACTTCCTGGAGATTTTGTGGGTGGGGAGGGTGGGGTTTATAGAGTAGGCAGAGTCTAGACATTAAAAAAAACCCCTTCCTTGCAAAAGACTATTGTGGAGGGAGACTTCGTCTTGTTCAGGAATAGCACTACTGATACTGGATTGGCCCAGTTTATACCAGGCCCATTTTTTTTAGTTCCTTGTAACTACTCCAGGAGGGGTAAAGAACTGCCTCTTTGAAAAAGCCTAACTTTCTAGGTAAAGGTTCCCTTGCTCGAAAGCCAGTCGAATCCGACTCTAGGGTTGCGGTGCTCATCTCCGTTTCAAAGCCGAAGAGTCAGCGATGTCCGAAAACGTTTCCGTGGTCATGTGGCTGGCATGACTAAACACCAAGGCGCACAGAACGCTGTTACCTTCCCACTGAAGTGGTACCTATTTATCTACTTGCTATTTCTTGCTTTCGAACTGCTAGGTTGGCAGGAGCTGGAACTAGAGACGGTTTAAGCTGTGCCATGGTGGCTCAGTGGTCAAGATGCTTAACTGCAGACTGGAAAGTCGGTAGTTCGGCAGTTCGAGACCCGAGTGTGCCATGTGATGGAGTGAGTTCCCGTCTCTGGCCCCAGCTCCTGCCAACCTAGCAGTTTGAAAGTGAGAAATTGCAAGTAGATAAATAGGTACCGCTTTGGTGGGGAGGTAACAGTGTTCCATGCGCCTCTGCATTTAGTCATGTCAGCCACATGACCACGGAAACATCTTTGGACAGCACTGGCTCTTCAGCTTGGAAACGGAGATGACCACCACCTCCTAGAGTTGGATTCGACTGGATTTTGAGCAAAGGAAACTGTGACGACCACTTTTCTGGGGAGGGCTGGTTTCACTTTAAAAGTGTTCTTTTTATTATGTTTATTTGGGTATCTCTGGCTGCCACGAGGAAATTTTAAAAGGATTTCCAAACCTTTATGCTTTTTCTATTTCTGGGGAGGTAGGTCGAGATTAAGGCTTTTCGAGGTACTAAGTGTTCCTGAGGAAAGATTCCTTTCAGAGCTGGTATGCTTAAATAAAAGTAGATTTATTGAAATAATACGTAAATAAAAAGGTATAACAATGTAACTGGTAATGTGAATATTCTGATGAACTGTTTGGTGCCTCACACAAGCTCTGCTCCCTTTCTCTACAGGGATTTATCAGGTAACCTTGTAACTCTTTAGCTCAAGATCATCTACGTTTCTTGTTTCTTTTCACTCTGTCACTCAGACGTTCATATAATTTCTGTTCTCTTAAACTTTACTTTACTGTTTCATATACATTCAACTTTTTTCCATACACAGAACTATATCACACCCAATACTGCTTCTCTCACAGACTTCAGAACGAACTAACTAAATCAACTGTCCTCATCAACTGTTCCAACTGTAAATGTCACTCCAGACAGACATACATATTCATCCACTCAGAAACACTTCCAAAAACCCCTCCCCCTTTCTGCCAATCACCAATCACACCACACTTGCCTGTTTTAACCACTCTAGACTATCACACAGCCATGCAACCAAACTTTTAAAGAGACACACACACATATAAAACAAGGAATCATTACAGAAACCTTTACCTTTACCTTTTAAATTGCTACTAAGTTAGGAATATTCCTGACCTTCCAACCCAAAAGAGGACAGACACCAAAAAAAGGGACATGTCCTCTAAAAAGAGGACATCTGGTAACCCTATGTTAGTGAGAACAAATTTACATATTTACATAAAAAAGTGGAAACACCTATGTATCTATAATCATTTATCTATCACATTTTTAAAGAAGATTTTTATATCCAACTTTTTTCTATCTCAAGGAAGATAGGAACTTTGAGCATATAAATTACAGTGATTACAATGCCATGGAAACAAGCTGTGTCCTAAATACCAGAGGTGACTGAAACCCATCAGTACAATTCCTCTTCCTAATGGTTGTGTCCAGTTAATGATAAGAAGATGAAAAGAATACTCCCTCCACCCCAGATTTGGCATCTTCCCACTGATCCTCCTACTCTAGTAACTCTGATATGGATGGAGATTTGAGGACAGAAAGGAGGAGGAGGAGGAGACTGGATTTCTACCCTGCCTTTCACTACCCAAAGGAGTCTCAGCTCAGTTTACAATCCCTTTCCCTTCCCCTCCCCACAACACATACCCTGTGAGGTAGGTGGGGGAACAGATACCCCGTGAGGTAGGCTGACAACTCTAGTTTCTGGTCAGGAACGTGGTGTGAAGGCTCAGGTTTCCTTTCACTGCAGTCCTGATCCAAATTGGGTCCCCATAAACAGGGCTCTTTTTGTAGAAAAACCCCAGATGTGTGAGCCAGAGGCTAAAAAAACTGTGAGCTAGCTCACACTAACTCAGCTTAGAGGGAACACTGCCTGTGAGGTAGGTGGGGGAACAGATACCCCATGAGGTAGGCTGACAACTCTAGTCTCTGGTCAGGAACGTGGTGCGAAGGCTCAGGTTTCCTTTCATTGCAGTCCTGATCCAATTGGGTCCCCATACACCTGTGAGTGAGGTTGCAAATAGTGCTGGGAGTTTCAAACAAGGAACTCCCAACACATTAGTTGCTGTAGATTTTCCGGGTTGTGTGGCCGTGGTCTTGGCACTGTAGCACCTGATGCTTTGAAAAAAGAAAAAAGAACTCCATACACCTGTGATTTAGGTTGCAAATAATGCTGGGAGTTTCAAACAAGGAACCCCCAACACATTAGTTGCTGTAGATTTTCCGGGTTGTGTGGCCGTGGTCTTGGCACTGTAGTACCTGATGCTTTGAAAAAAGAAAAAAGAACTGTGACAATTTAGCGCTTGGTACTATATTCATAAATCATAATATACAATAACAGAAAACAAGTAATATATATAGTGAATGTAGACGGTGGTCTCCGGAATGCCCATTGAAGAACATAGCTGTAAGCATAGCTTTATGATGAAGTGAATCAACAGTATATTTTCAATATGTCACCAAGAGAAATGAATTGTGGAAAGACAGTTTATGTACACATCCTTGCTCAGAAGATCATTGTCGAAACGGCACACCATTCCGGTTCTTTTTTCTTTTTTCATTGGTCTTATTACTGTGCCCATTCTTGTAACTATTTAGTACCCGATGCTTTGCCAGCAGCTGTGACTGGCATCCTCAGAGGTATAACACAGAAAGATAGAGTACTCTCTGTGTCAAGGTGAGAAGAAAAATGGTAGGCAGGTCATTTATATCTACTCAGGAAGGTGGGGTAGGGCTGAGTCATTATCTTGTAGGAGCTTTTCTGAAGAGGTTCTTTTGCATATGGATTGGCTAACTCCCAACACACTTCTGGGGCAGACCTGAGACATGTATACATCCATTTGCGAGAAAAAGCCAAAGCATGTGTACTATACAAATTAAACCAGCATAAATGTGGGTTTTAAATCACATGCTCAGCAGTGTGTGTGTGTGAAGCGTAACATGAAAATGACTCAATGCATACCTAAAGGAAAAGCAAGCATATGTTGTACATGGATTGTAGGTGTGTTCACTGTAACAGGTCAACAGGGCTCTGGATAGGATTGCCAGACCACCGCTGGGCAGGGCTTTTTTTGTAGAAAAAGCCCAGCAGGAACTCATAAGCATAATAGACCACACCCATCAACAGAAACTCATTAGCATATCCAGCCACACCCTGACAGCACTTCTCATTAGCATATTAGGCCACACCCCCGCGTTACCAGAAGTGTGGTCATCCAGCCACACCCACCTTTCGCTTGTTATTCTCTTTACCTTGTTTGTGGTCAAAACCCAGGGCCTTTTTTTGTAGCAGGAACTCCTTTGCATGTTAGGCCACAGACCCCTAAAGTAGCCAATCCTAATGAGTTTCTGCTGTTGGGTGTGGCCTGTTATGCTAATGAGTTCCTGCTGGGCGTGGCCAGCTTGGGAGCCGTTCCTGTGCGTTCCTTTCCAAAAATAGCCCTGACGCTGGGAATGGGGGAACCCCCACTTTCGTGGGGTGCTTCCCCACCACTAGCCAGTTGGCCAGCGGGGGGAAATCCTGCCTCCAACTGGCCCAAAAGGCGACATGATGGCATCACCTGGAACTGACGTCATCATGTCACCAACAGCGCGCAGTGATGCTCTAGTTTATGGGCAAAACTCTATGGTAAAGTTGGCTACAAACCATAGAGTTTTGCCCAAAACCTAGAGCGTCACACACTCCTCCCCAACATTGGCGGGCAGAAGATTCCAGAGAGGTTCAGGGATCCCCTGCCAGCTGCCAGGTAGGACACGGCAACCGTAGGTCTGGTAGTGGTTATAATGGTTTTGAACGACCCCAATGAATTTGACAGGACCATGGTTCATTTTCATGAGGCTCGTGAAGAACTGGCCAGTAAATTGGGCCTCGTTTTGAAAAGGAAGCACAAAATAGTTCCCTGTGGATTATCTGCTTCAGGGGCTTTTGTTTATTTGTTTGGTTGTTTATTAGATTTTCCAGTCACCACTCACCCGAAGGGTCTGATGGCAACTTACAGCCTTAAAACCAATACGGTAAAAACAACATAATACCAAATACCAAATATGAAATATTAACATTGAAATATTAAAATACGTGGCTATCCCCATACAAAACCGCCGAAACACGTGGTTGACCTCCAAAGGCCAACCTAAACAATTCAGCTTTGCATGCCCTGTGGAAACTAAGCAAGGGCTTTAGAGATCCAGGCTAGGCCCAGTTCGGTAAACACAGTCTAACGCAGCTCAGTGGAGAGGATATGCTGTTTTTCCTGCCCCCTTTCTGACTGGTAGACAAAAGCATAAAACACAACTAAGCAAGGGTGTCATCATGGCACGGCATAGATAAGGCAAGCCAGGAAAATCAGCCTGTCATGGGACAGCTGTAAAACCCACCGGAGAGTCACAAATCTAAACATGCAAATCACGACAGCTATTTTACTCAGTGTCTCCTCGTTCTCCAGACATTGCAATTTTATTTTTATTGCAAAGGAGTGTTAATTTAGGCACCATATGTGCACGGCGACGTTTACATCAGCAAACCAACACAATAGAAAACACAAGCGCTGGTGGAAAACTGAACCTCAGGAAGAAAAAAAACAAAACCTGTCTTGCCAGCAAGAACGATCAAACTGCAGAATAATCACCCAAGGGAAGAGGTGGAGTATCGGCTTCTGAATCACTGAAAGCGAGACAGGGCAAAATCTGGGGGAAATTTACTGAGAGGAGTAATCTCCCATTTGCAGGTGGAAGGACAAGCAATTTGCTTGCTCTTTTCTAGCTCGTATTACTATCACTCGGTGATACTTCACCGCAATAACCAGTGGCGTGGCTAGCAATGCAGTTTCCAGGCATCGTCACAGAATGAAGCCAAAGGAATGCACCTTTTGCCTTGGGCTACGCGTGGCAATGATCGCTGCAACCATTGTGAAGGTGTCCTTTGTTGCAGTGGGCATGAATTGAGGGGAAGGGTCCAAATGTTGAACACACATAAACTACCCTTTTAAACCAGTTTTGCTTGGGGAAGGTTTACTTTTGTTGGAATTGTGGTGTATTCAATCTGACCAAAGTATGTATGTGAACTCTGTCATTGAAACACCATGTGAAGCTTTCATCCTGGGCTAGGATCCTAATCCCTCACTTGTAATTGGTAGCCCAGGAAGAGCCGACCAATCACCAACGGCTAGTTCCAGAAGCGGGAACTAATGTGATTGGACCTTATCTCTGCAACCTCATAGGTTGATATTGTATAGTAGGGCGTGGCTACATTAGCCGGGAGAGTTTAAATGTGGACCAGCTTCTATGCAAAAGCTGTTCTGGCTTATTCATGTTGATCTGTTTGGAGTTGAGTTACGAGTTGCTGAATAAAGCTGATCTTTTTCTGAAATCACTCTCTGACTCTTTGTTATGTAACTGACTTAACAGGAATATTTATACTTTTACATATCTCCCACCTAATTTCCCTAGGTTTAGTGGTTTGAAGACCCTGGTTACTCCTTCAGGTTTACCTGAGTTGTTAAAGGTTGGTAGTTTTTTTCTCTCTCCCCTTACGCGTATGTAATCAGAAATAGTATTTCCATGACACGATAAGATTATAAACATGTCAGGGCATCTGTGCGAGTAGTAAGGGATGTGGTGCTTGTGATATCGTAAGGAATGTGTGAGACAGCGTCTGTGAATAAGTGAGAGGAAATTAAATGGATGGCTTGGGTATATATTCAGAGGAAATCGCTGCTATTTCCTTTCCAAGAAAAATGGTTCAAAAGCCTTGTCGACACAGATGAGAAGCCAAGGATATCGGGCCCAATTCATGCAAAAGCTGGATACTAGTGGGTTTCGTTGATTTCCGAAAGAGAAAATTAGCTTCTGCGGCTTTAATTGTTAATATATATATATGGAAATCAATACAATTATTAACTGAAAACCTGTCTCAATAAGTCCACAGTAAAATTTAGCCTGCATTTTTTTTTACAAAGTGAAAGACGTATTTATGTATATAGAGTTCTTTTCTTTTTGAAGTCCCAAAATGGCATGTTTCTCTTATCAGCCCAGGTTTATTTGAAACAGAGAATCACCAGTAAATGACACTTCTCTCGTATTGGCCTGGCCTATACACCTCAATAATTTACACTGATATGACTTGAAAGAGTTTATCTGTGAAAAGTTCTTGCTTGGAAGCATTGGTGGCTGGACAGTCCAAAGGGCTTCAGTTTGCCCACTGGCTAAGAAGAGCTCACACAATACTTGGAGGCCCCGTCATAGGGAGCTGGGGTCTAGGGAATTTTAAATTCCCTGCCTACTAGCTTGATATGATGGATGGTGTTTGGGGGAGACTTAAGTCTGAACAAGATTTTCGTTTGCTTGCAAAACAAAACAATACTAAATTAAACAATGGGGGATTGTGAGTCGTGGAACTTAACTGAGTTTAAAATTTATGATTTCACTTTCCTTCCTGACTCTCCCCCCCCCCCAGTGTTGTTTCCCTTCTTAAGGTAAGACCTCTAAATACATATTTCATATGCAGAGATACATGTTCATCTACAGGTAATGTTAAATAGTGGGTTTAATACGGCAGAGTGGTTTCAACAAGCAGCAGTTTATTGCCTCTCAACAGGAAATGCTTTACATGGGGCAACTGCCCTAACTATATACACCTAAGCCACTCCCAGCCCCCACGTGATTGGTGAGTTCAAATAGCCTCCGGGCTCCTGATTGGCTGGTTGCCCTCAGGGGCCAATCCGCAGGCAGGCTCCAGGATCCTGCCTGCCTTTGTTCTGGGGCTTCAAGCTCCAACTAAGTGGCCTGCCCAGACAAGCCCAGATATGCCTCCCCACGCGCCCTCTAGGTGGCCTGCCAGACCAGTCCAGGCATGCCTTCTTATGCTAGCTACTAGCACCAGCAACAGTTAAGCCTGAGTGAAAGATTGCACATGTCCAGACATAACAGGAATTAAAATTGTGTTTCCTTTCCTCCTTTCTCGCAAGTGCTGTAGTGGTTGTAAGGGTGCTTCCTAACGTACTCCTGATTTTACTGTGTTAGACCACATTAGGAAGTAGTTTGAACACAGAATGGGGCAAAACGTGGCTTTTTCAGGTGAACATGGGGTATATGTGACTTCAATAGACACTTGAAAGACAAGAACTCAAGACGCCATTAAATTATCACACATCTCATTACTAGAAGTGGTTGTATGAATTAGTGATGGGTGAACTCCCCTTCTCATAATTGAATTGCCAATTACAAGCAGCAATGTCAGACGTGCAGTTTTTTTTAGAAAGCAGCTAATGTTTTCAATCACAATGTAAATCAGACTGTATATATGCACAGGAGTTTTTCCGGCTTGTTACTTTAAGTGGGTTTTTTTTAACCCTAGGTGTGGCAACTAGTTAAGCAAATACTGCCATGGGGTGAATTTTAAGGCTGTGCAGCATGGTGGGCAAAACCCAGATCTGTGGTCTCCAGCCCTTTGTGAGCCCACTCTGCGGGCACCTTTGGAATTTTGAGGCAGGTGCTCCCTCTAAGCTGCGGAGTCCTGTGAGCAAAAA
>NW_015173199.1:32140-32306 GCF_001447785.1 Gekko japonicus | reverse complement strand
GCCTTAACCTTTCCTCATAGGGAAAGTGTTCCAACCCTTTTATCATTCGAGTTGCCCTTTTCTGCACTTTTTCCAAAGCTATAATATCCTTTTTAAGGTGTGGTGTAGCCTAGGGAATGCAGAATTTGGGGCAGACAGGAACTCAAATAGGGATACGCTCCTGTAA
>NW_015173199.1:31961-32071 GCF_001447785.1 Gekko japonicus | reverse complement strand
GCTCCGCAGACAGGAGGTAAGTGTGATCGCGTTTCAGCTGGCATAAACTGCACCGGTTGGAACCGGTACAGTTTATGCTGGCTGAAACGCCCTGTCTGAACGCACCTACT
>NW_015173199.1:31406-31810 GCF_001447785.1 Gekko japonicus | reverse complement strand
GGGGATCTCCCGCTTTCACAACTGGTCTCCAACTGAAAGAGATCAGCTCCCCTGGAGAAAATGGCTGCTTTGAAGGGTGCACTCTATGGCATTGGACCATGCTGAGGCCCCTCCCCTCCCCAAACCCCGCCCTCTCCCGGATCCACCCCCCAAAGTCTCCAGGTACTTTCCAACCCAGACCTGGCAACCCTAACTCAGAAGCAAAGCAGGGCCAGCCCTGGTTAGTATTTGAATGAGAGACCACCCGTTATCCTGTGTAAGCCAACCTGAGCCTGCTCTGGCGGGGTAGGGTGGGGTATAAATTGTAAAATAAATAAAATATAAATAAACACATTCTCAGAAGCTAAGCGCAACCAGCCCTATTTGTATTTGAACGAGAGACCACCCGTTATCCTGTGTAAGCC
>NW_015173199.1:22020-31299 GCF_001447785.1 Gekko japonicus | reverse complement strand
TCAGCCACACCCACCTTTTGCTTCTTATTCTGTTGACCTTGTTTGTTGTCAAAACCCAGGGCTTTTTTGTAGCAGGAACTTCTTTGCATGTTAGCTCACACACCCCTAATGTAGCCAATCCTATTGAGTTTCTGCTGTTGGGTGTGGCCTATTATGCTAAGGAGTTCCTGCTGGGCGTGGCCAACTGGGAGCCAGCCGGAACTCCGTTCCTGTGCGTTCCTGCCCAAAAATAGCCCTGCATGCACACAAGTTATAAAGGGTAGCTGTGTTGGTCTGAAGCAAAAGTTTGAATCCAGTGGCACCTTTAAGACCAACACAGTTTAATTCTGGGTATAAGCTTTTGTGTGCAGGCACATTTCTTCAGATATCTGAATTCAGATATTTTTCAGATATCTGAGGAAGTGTGCCTGCACACAAAAGCTTATACCTTGAATTAAACTTTATTGGACTCAAACTTCGTTCTACAAGTTACAAAGGTAATTGCTGCTTTGTTAACTATGATTTATCTGATCTTTGCATATCTGAAGGGTGTAGTGTATAAATAAAATTTGTCTCTTGATTATTGTAAATAAACTGTAAAAAATGTGAAGAACTGATAGGTAAATTTTTTGGCTACATTTCATTTTTCAATGTCAGCATGTCTGAATTTGCAACTTTCTTTTTGCCTACCGAAAGCCAGTCAAGTTTCAGACAAGAATTTGAGAAGATTGCATATTAATTTCCAGATTTTGGAAGTCAGTATAGAATGGTTCACCCACAGTATTGCAACCTGTTTGGGGGGGGAAATGGCTAAGGTAGTATACAAAAAATCCTCCTCAACCAGAAATAATAATAATAATAAAAATTTACACACACTTCTGAAGTTACCATATGGTAGTGCACAGGGGTCATTTCATAGAAAAAGAGGCGCAGGAGCTCATTAGCATAACACATTAGCATAACGTATTTGCATATGCCACACCTCCTGACGTCACTGGAAGTATGTCAGAAGCACCCACCGCTCAGGCTCCACTGGGCTGTTTTGGATTGCTAGCTATTGCTGGGGTGGGGGGGGGAGTGCAGATCTGTATCACAGAGGAGGGAGAGCTTGTACCTGAATAAAACTTGGTCTTAAAGGTGCCACTGGACTGTTTTGGATCGGTGCCGTGGCTCTGCAACTTACCTGGCTGCTTCTTGCTCTGACTGAGGGCTGCAGGGAGCAGGGGGTGGGGCTTGTTGCATGTGCCCACCCCCTGGGCTCTTTACTGCTGGAGCTCTGCTCCTGTGCGCTCCTGCAGGAAATGACCCTTGGTAATGCAGCACTGACTAAAAATGAAGAGCCCTTGAGAAAGAAGCATAAAGAAGGCTCTAGAAATTGATTTGGCAGGGTCTTGACCAGGGGGTGGTTGTCTCTTTGAGTGCCTGAGCAGAATGGAAGGCCCACTTTTTTTGGCAGCATGAGGAGAGGAGGCAGAAATGGCCATGTCACTGTTCGAACATCAAAACTGTGTCTTGCAAGTTTTATTCATATTGTCGATTTCAGTGCATCGACCAAAGATGAGTATGACAAAATACAAACAAAAAAATAATAATGAGTTTGTTCAATCCCTTTCTAAGGATAAAGAAAAGTAAGGTTTTTTCAGAAACAGCCCTCTTAGAATAGGGTTGCCAGGTCTGGGTTGGAAAATACCTGGAGACTTTGGGGGTGGATCCAGGAGAGGGCGGGGTCTGGGGAGGGGAGGGGCCTCAGCAGGGTCCAATGCCAGAGAGTCCACCCTTCAAGGCAGCCCTTTTCTCCAGGGGAGCTGATCTCTGTCAGCTGGAGATCGGTTGTTAAAAGCAGGAGATCTCCAGGCCCCAACTGGAGGCTGGCAACCCCATCTTAGAATGAGGCGGTTCTACGCCAGTATATTAAGTCATTTGTTTTCTTTAAACACTGGTAAGAATAGGGTTGCCAAGCTCCAGGGGGTGGCTGGAGATCTCCTGCAATTACAACTGATCTCTGGGCGACAGAGATTAGTTCCCCTGGATAAAATGGGTTAGTTGGCACACCTGTTTTTTGGAGGGCTCCTCCTCCTCCTCTCTCTCCGCTTCCCTACGTATTATTATTTTTTGGGAAGGCTCCTGTGCCTTGGAAGGTCATGACTGACCGGCAGGAATTCAGGAGAGCCGTTTCTTCACATCTCACCGCTTGGGTTCCTGCAGCTGTTAAAGGAGCAGGCACCTTGCTAGGAAAAGCTGTTGGTGGTTTCTCCATACTCCACTCATGGGTTACCCTTTGCTGATAAGAACTGGGGCATATCTGTTTAGTGGTTCACAGCTCTTTTTTTAAAGGTTTCATAGAGGGGGTGTGGCCTTATGACACACTTCCGGTGATGTCAGGGGGTGTGGCATATGCTAATGAGTTATGCTAATGAGTTCCCCTAGCTCTTTTTCTACGAAACGACCCCTGATTATACCCCATTGAAGTCCCTCCCCTCCCCTCTCCAAACCCTGCCCTCCTCAGGCACCCCCCCCCCAAATCTCCCAATGCAGAACTGCCAATCCTAGGTTAGTGTCTCCTTACCCATGCACATTCTCCTCGATACAACTCCCTGTATTTCTCCTCCAGTCCAAATCGCTTCTAGCTTTGACTGTGGGACTATGAAAAGATCCCCTCTCCGTCCGCTGTCAGTTGCAGAAAAAGGCGAATGCAGACGGGCTCAGGAAGATGGCAAGCCTATTTCCTGTTTGGAGCGCTGGGGCTGTACTCCTAAGAGGAGGCAAACAGAGCGACATTACTGGCCTTTGAAGTCTTTCTTTCTGTGCACATCCAGCCCCTTCAGGTCAAACCTGATGTTTACAATCCATCTGAGAATAGTGTCTTAACGCCTCAGACGAAAAGCCGGACAGGTTGATGTAACCCGGAGGAGAGACTGAAATGAATTGTCCCATTCATTCGCCTTATTGTGTTTATCTTCCCTCCTCAGATAGTACAGGATTAAACATCCTCCTTTTATCAAGGAGCTTTGAACGTGTATATATATATATATATTCCTACAAAGCAGAAGCAGCTTACGTGCAATTCCAGGTCAGCTGAGGCAACTTGGAGGTTACTGCATGTGTGTCTGCGTGTGTGTTTCCCCTCTAGCAACCAGTAAATCCAGATTTCCAAAACACAGCATGCCAGCAGCTACTTTCACATCCAATTGGGGTAATCGCTTCTCTGTGTGGAGGTACTTATGTGACTCTCATCTGACCACTGAGGGGAAAAAAAGAGGAAGAAAGAAAATAATAATTGACAAGCTCAGAGCCCCAGATGGTGTCACTGATTGAAATTAGACCTACAGATTTTTATACCCCGCTTTTCTCTACCCTAAGGAGTCTCAGAGTGGCCTATAATCGCCTTCCCTTCCCCTCCCCACAACAGGCACCTTGTGAGGTAGGTGAGGCTGAGAGAGTTCTGGGAGAACTGTGACTGGCCCAAGGTCCCCCAGCTGGCCTTGTGTGGAAGCGCGGGGAATCAAACCCAGCTCTCCAGATTAGAGTCTGCCACTCTAAACCGCGATGCTACAGAAGCATTATGGCAAATGGCTTTCTCAGGGACACTGATGGCACCGCAAGGACTCGTGGGCTGGGGTCTGGTTCTTTGCTGTTCAGCTATTTCAGCTGAAGCATAACGTGGCGACCTATCATTTGGTTGAGGTGGACATCTAAGCAGGGCTATTTTTGGGCAGGAACGCACAGGAACGGAGTTCCAGCTGGCTCCTGAGTTGGCCATGCCCAGCAGAAGCTCATTAGCATAATAGGCCACACCCATCAGCAGAAACTCATTAGGATTGGCTACATTAGGGGTGTGTGGCCTAGCATGCAAAGGAGTTCTTGCTACCAAAAAATCCCTGGGTTTTGACAACAAACAAGGTAAACAGAATAAGAAGCAAAAGGTGGGTGTGGCTGGATGAGCACACTTCTGGTAACATGGGGGTGTGGCCTAATATGCTAATGTGTTTCTGCCGTTGGGTGTGGCCTATTATGCTAATGAGTTCCTGCTGGGCTTTTTCTACTAAAAAATCCCTGAGTAGGCCTCTGTTTCCTCCTCTGTTTCCTCTTCTTCTATCCTCCAAGGAGGGAGGGAGGGAGGGAGGGAGGGAGAGGCAACACAGGCATCTAGCTTGGGGTTGCCAGCCTCAGGTGGTGGCTGGAGATCTCCCACGATTACAATTGATCTCCAGGCGACAGAAATCGGTTCACCTGGAGGAAATGGCGGCTTTGGAAAGTGGGCTCTGTGGCATTGTACCCTGCTGAAGTCCCTCCCCTCCGCCCTCCCCAGGCTCCGCCCCCCCAAATCTCCAGGTATTTCTCAACCCGGAGCTGGCAACTTAGGGATGCCGAGTATAACTTACCTCCGCAGCGGGGGACTCCTGGGTGGATCCTGGAGCGTGCGCACGCACGTCACCAGGAAGTGACATTACGACGCCAGGCACGCTGGGGGCAGAGCCACGACCATTCTAGGGGAAACCATAGAGTTTCCCCTCCGACGGTCGTGGGCCCGCCCCCAGCGTGCCCGGCATCATAAAGTCACTTCCTGGTGACGCGCATGCTGGGGTGGGGTCCCCCCCGGGGCCCGATTCCGTGGCGGCAGAAATCGGGCCTCCAAAGCGGGGGTTTACCCGCCCCTGCCCCCACTTGGCAGCCCTATGGCAACCCTAACTTAGCTCCATATCAAACCAGCTGGGGCACATAGAGATGAAGTCTTATGTAGACTTTCACCTCTTCAAGATTTTATTCTGTCTCGCCATTGGCAACCAGCTCTGAATTTAGTAGGCTGAAGTTAACTGAAGGTTAAGCTGGGTAGCTTTTAGCTAATCATCGTCTGAGCAACCAAGTCCCTTGAAATTAGAGATCAATGGGATTTACAGGATGTGTTTTGAACCAGCCATTTAGTTGTATTGCACCAGCCTAGCTTTATAGTGCCTTTAAGTCTGTAAGTGATTTGCAGGGCTATATTATTTTTTAACTGTGTCTACTCTCATGACATTGTAATTGTGTCAAACTAGCCAATATTATTCTGTTTTACATTTGGGAAACCAAGAAGGATGGGTTATGACTTGCCCAAATGAATGTAATGAATTCCTAATTGCTAGTGTAGGATCTCCGCTTCCAGGATCCAGCTTGGATTACTGTAACTCTAAGCATATTCTAATATACACACATATTGTTATGTATTGAGAGACATCGCTCATTATGCGGATTGTAAAACATGAAAATATTGACCAATGGTGTGCCTTCTGGAGGGAATGGTTTTGATTGGATGTTATGTATTGATTATGATTGGTTGCAATGAACATAAGATGATTGGATACTGTAAGTATTGTGGGCGTGGCTATCTCAGCCAGAATTGTATATAAGTTGCCGTTTTGCCTATTGAAATTGTCTAGCTGGTCTAGTCCTTACAAGACTAAGCCTTTATGCTGTTCTCACTGAAATAAAGCTGAAATCACTTGTTGAACTGTTCCTCCGAGTTAAGTGTCATACTTAACACATATTTTGTTAGCAGCATGACATTTGTCTGCACTATAAGAATGTAAGAGAAGCCAATGTTGGATCAAGCCAATGGCCCATCCAGTCCAACACTCTGTATCACACAGTGGCCAAGACCCAAGTGCCAACATAGGATTCCCATTCCCCCAACAGGGGGGCAGGGGTTTACCTCCTTTTGCAGCCCCTGATCAACCGGCCCTGATCCAGCCGGCGAGGGGAATCCTGCCCCCAAAGAGCCTTGTGTACGCCATCGTGCCCAGCGCGATGACGTCACCCGGAGGTGACATCATTGTGCCAGGCCCATTGCAGGGGGGACACTTGAGTTTGTCCGTAAATGATAGAGCGTCCCCTGCAACGTACCCTGCATGATGATGTCACTTCCGGGTGACGTCATTGTGGCGCGGGCACAAAACACACATGCCGAAGATCTCCAGGACTGGGACCACCCCTCGCTGCTAGCCAGGTAAGACCTGGCAACCCTATGCCATCAGGAGGTCCACCAGTGGGGCCAGAATTCCATAAGCCCTCCTACTGTTGCCCCCCAAGCACCAAGAGTACAAAGCATCTAGTCCCCTGGCCCCACTAGTGGACCTCCTGATGGCACCTGGTATTTTTGGCCACTGTGACAGAGTGTTGGACTGGATGGGCCACTGGCCTGATCCAACATTGGCTTCTCTTATGTTCTTATCACTGCCCCAGACATGATGATTACATTCATCAATATAATAGCACACTTTAATTTGGTTCAGTGGGAGCTCAAATACATAATGTGCAAGGTCATAAGAACATAAGAGACGCCAATGCTGGATCAGGCCAAAGGCCCATCCAGCCCAACACTCTGTCACACAGTGGCCAAAAATACCAGGTGCCACCAGGAGGTCCACCAGTGGGGCCAGGACATTAGAAGCGCTCCCACTGTTGACCCCCCCCAAGCACCAAGATGACAGAGCATCACTTGCCCCAGAGTCCCTATCTATACCTTGTGGCTAATAGCCACTGATGGACCTCTGCTCCATATGCTTATCTAATTCCCTTTTGAAGCCGTCCATGCTTGTAGCACCCACCACTTCCTGTGGCAGTGAATTCCATGTGTTAATCACTCTTTGGGTGAAGAAGTACTTCCTTTTATCCGTTCTAACCCGACCGCTCTGCAGTTTCATGGAGTGCCCACGAGTTCTTGTATTGTTTCTTTCTGTTTCTTTCTGTTTCTTTCAGTTTCTTTCCTCATTTATTTTGCATCTGACTAGGTCCAGGAGCAATAACTCCTGCATAGCAGATAATTTTTCGTGCTTTCAAGTAATGTGAGCCAGCGCCGGGAAGATACTGCTCAAGTCTGTCTAATTAACTTCCTGTCACTGGCAGCCAAGGCATCCAGCTCAGGTACGGTAACTAACTCATTTCTGCAGTCACTCTATCTGGCGCTGAATATAGATGGGGGGGAAATTCTTTGCTTGAGCGCGATGCGTGGTAATGTTGTTACGCTGCGTTAAAGTGCTCTTTAAAAATACATTAGGTTCTCTCGAGAGCGAGGGGTTGTTATCGGCTGCTACAGCCAGACACGGCACAGGCGGTGGCAGTCTCCTCTGGCACACAGTTCCACACAGAGATGTTCTCTGATCTTCAGGCAGGCAAATATGTTAAAAGGGTTATGAGGATGGCTATGCTAGACTAATTTTCACTTGCTGCACAAGCAGGATTTAACCCCTATACATTCGGAAAGCTGGGAATGGAAAGGAAGAGACCGACATCCAGCCTTTACTGTTCCAGTTCATCAAACAGGAAAAGTTCCTTTCTTAAGTAGTGATGTTGACGTCGCCACCCCACCGCGTCTGCTCTTTTTGTAGCAGGAACTCCTTTGCATATTAGGCCACACACCCCTAATGTAGCCAATCCTCCAAGAGCTTACAGAGCTCTTCTTACAGAGGCTACTGTAAGCTCTTGGAGGATTGGCTTCATGAGGGGTGTGTCGCTTAATATGCAAATGAGTACCTGCTACAAAAAGAGCCCATCATACTTTTTTTTCTCGGAAGGGGTTTCCTCCTTTGGGAGCTATTCACTGTCCGACATTGTGGGGCCTTGAACACAGAGCCTGGTGCTTAAAGCTCCAGAGCCTAGCTGTCTGAGTTGCCTCCCTGCCAGGTAGGGTTGCCAGCGTCCAGGTGGTGGCCGGAGATCTCCTGGGATTGCAACGGATCTCCAGGCGACATAGACCGGTTCCCCTGGAGAAAATGGCCGCTTTGGAAGGTGGGGCTCTATCGTATTATACCCCATTGAAGTCCCTCCCCTCCCCTCCCCAATCCCCGCCCTCCTCAGCCTCCACCCCCAAGTCTCCAGGTATTTCCCAACCTGGAGCTGGCAACCCTACTGCCAGTGGGCCTTTTAGTCTTGAGTATAAATGGAGGAGGGAGAGAGAACGGCTGAAAGCAGACCCCCTAACTTTTCATCTTTGAACTGAATGGCAGTGGTACAGGGAGCTGCTCGGCTAAGAGTAGGTTTTGTGCAGAGTCCAGAGAATTTAAAAGATAGCCACACAACCCTTACATATGTCACCACGGTTCTATTTTCTAAGTTAGGAAAGGGAGAAATGAAAGAGAGCTGGGAAAGTTCTGTCCCTTTCTTCGTGGGCTGTAGGGGGTCATGTGACCAACATCTGGAAAGTGGTTTAATAACACTGGTGGGGGGAAGGAGTCACAGTGTGCACTCCTGCAACATGGTCCAGGGCTTCTCATCTTATCCAGCTGTGCAGGAAGGGCTGGTGCTGCAGTACCTCCAAGGTTGCTAGTGTGTGTGGGGGAAATAAGAAACGAGCTGAAGTTGTTTCAGTCCACCACATACATCACGTCCCGCTTATGCGGAGTTTAACAAAAGAAAATCACTGTATTGCATGAAAACCTGTCACAGTGTGCATGGCAATGAGTGCCGCTTCTTCTCACGCAGTCCCTTTCCTATCTTCATCTATATATATAAAAGAAAGTCCCCTCACTGTAAAATCAACGCCCAGGCCAAACTGCTGGACCTAGAGACACCAAATTTGGAGAGAGCACTCCTGCCGTGGCATTAAGAAGGGATTTTTAGAAATTTGACCCCTAAGTAGGTCAAAAGGGAGAAAATGCGCTCCCTCCATCGATTCCTATGCGGCTCCCAGGAAGCTGCCTCTCTGTACCCCCCCCCACTCTCTGATTGGTCAGCTGCAGAGCTCAGTGTTCTGAGGTTAAAAAAAACCCCAACAGTTACAGGGGACTGCAGACAGCAAATGACAGTTGAGGAAATCAGGAGTGGCCAAGAACCACCTGTGAGGTGAAGCAAAGCTGTTGGCCCAGCCTCTCTGATGGCTTCCAACATACTCCCCCCATCTCCCCCACCTAACAGGTGGCTGTCTGTCAGGTGCAACCCCACTTCCACAGTGGCTTCTAATACTCCTCCCCCTCCTACACTGGACAGGTGTAGGAGAGGTGGTGGATGGCTTCCAACACACTCCCCCCACCTCCTACACCTAACAGGCAGTTGTCTGTCAGGTGCAGCAGTGGTTGCAGGGTGCTTAAAGCCACGAGGGAGCCTGCCCCAGCAGTAACGCCTTAGTGATCCTGCCAGCCCTGCCTCCACAATGGCTTCTAATACTCCTTCCCAGGGCTTTTTTTGTAGAAAAAGCCCAGCAGGAACTCATTAGCATAATAGGCCATACCCAACATCAGGAACTCATTAGCATATTAGACCACACCCATGACAGCACAGCTCATTAGCATATTAGGCCACACCCCATGTTACCAGACGTGTGGTTAT
>NW_015173199.1:11290-21714 GCF_001447785.1 Gekko japonicus | reverse complement strand
GTATCAGCAAGATCACCCTGAGGTGCTCAGAACAACACAGTCTCCATCAGTGTTCCCTCTAAGCCGAATTAGTGTGAGCCAGCTCACAGTTTTTAAGCCTCTGGCTCACACATTTTTGTGGGCAAGAGCAAATTAGTTTGTTACAAATCAGGGTCGGCAACCTCCAAGTGGGCCCTGCAGTTCTCCTGGTGTTAAAACTGATCTCCAGATGGTCCAGGTCAGTTCTCCTTGGAGAACAGTGGCTGCTTTGGAGGGGGGACTCCGTGGCATCATACCCTGAAGAGGTCCCCCAAGCCCCACCCTCCCCAGGCGCCGTCCCCAAATCTCCAGGAGTTTTCCAGCCTGGAGTTGACAACCTATTTCTAACTTGGTTTCTTTTAGATGATGAGATATTCATTTAAATATTTATACCACACTTTTCCTTGTGGTTCAGGGCGGAGGTAGCGATGCTTGAGGTTTGTGCCCAGTGTTGTAGTGATGTGTGTTGTCTTCATGCGCCGTCAGTTAATTTAAGCAGCAATACTCGTGTTGACTTGGGTGAGTGCAAGATCTGATCTCGAAAGAGCATTTGGTGCTACAGACAGCTGGTTGCAGTGAAAAGGCCTGTGTGATCCAGTGAATGATATGCAGACCCTCCCCAGGCGCCGTCCACAAATCTCCAGGAGTTTTCCAACCCGGAGTTGAAAACCTATTTCTAACTTGGTTTCTTTTAGATGATGAGATATGGAGGTAGCGATGCTTGAGGTTTGTGCGCAGTATGTTGTCTTCATGCACCGTCAGTTAATTTTAGCAGCAATACTCATCTGATCTCGAAAGAGCATTTGGTGCTACAGACAGCTGGTTGCAGTGAAAAGGCCTGTGTGATCCAGTGAATGATATGCAGACGATACCACTCTAATGGCAGAAAGTGAAGAGGACCTAAAGAGCCTCTTGTTGCTGGTGAAAGAGGAGAGTGCAAACGTTGGCTTGAAACTCAACATAAAAAAACCCCTAAGATCATGGCATCCGGCCCCATCACTCCTTGGCAAATAGAAGGGGAAGTCATGGAAGCAGTGACAGAATTCGCGTTCCTCCTGGGATCCAAGATCACTGCAGACGGTGACTAAAAGTAATCAACCCTGACTGTTCCCTGTAAGGCCAGATAATGAAACTGAAGCTCAAATACTTTGGCCACCAAATGAGAAGGGAGCACTCACTGGAGAAGACCCTGATGCTGGGAAAGACTGAAGGTCAAAGAAGAAGGGGATGGCAAAGGATGAGATGATCAGACAGTGTTATCGGTGCAACAAACACGAAATTAAGCAGACTCCAGAGGATGACGGAGGACAGGACGACCTGGTGTGATGTGGTCCATAGGGTCACAAAGAGTCGGACTCGACTGTGCGACTGAACAGCAACAACAGCGATCCAGTGAATATAGGATCAGTGGAATCAGTGGGACCTGGATTCAGTTCTGTCTTGTTGATGTAAGGGCATATGCTCTATATGTCCTTTATACATTTTTTTAAAAGCTGCTGCTAGGGAGATGCAAAATATGAGGCTAAGTTCCTTAAACTGGTATAAATGCATCGACTACTAGTATTGTGCATAGTGGCTTAGAAGAATAACTGTATGGGTGCAGACAGGGGTCATTTCGTAGAAAAAGAGCTAGGGGAACTCATTAGCATAACTCATTAGCATATGCCACACCCCCTGACATCACCGGAAGTGTGTCATAAGGCCACTCCTCCTGACATCACTGGAAATGTGTCATAAGGCCACACACCCCGCCCCCAACGGTCCCGGCCGCCGGTGCCGGCCTTGCAGGTCCACTGCCGAGCCCCATGAGGGGCCCGGTGGTGGATCTGCAAGGCCGGCGGGAGTGCAAGGAAGCCCCGCGAAGGCCCTCCCTGGCCCCAGGCAGGCAGGGGTGGGGAGAGGCAGGAAGGAAGCAACTTACCCTCCCTCTTCTCCTGCCTCCTCCTGGCTGAATGAGGGCCGGAAGCGGGGCGGCCGGAAGCAGGGGGCGGGGCTTCGTCATGTGCCCCCCCGTACCTCACCCGGGGGAACTGCGTCCCCCCCGCGTTCCCCCCCGAAATGACCTCTGGGTGCAGATATGTTTAGCCCCACAGGGTCTCCCTGGGACCATTTTAGTTTGGGGAAAGGGCACGGGGGAGAAAAACCCCTTCCCCCCCCATGCAACCTAGCCCCCATTCACACTGGGGAATCATGCTTTTGAAAACTAATTTATTTTAAATAGGTCTGAACATGGGACTCCCAGCACATGTCTGGTTTGGCCCTAGCTGGGAACCAAGGAGAGTTGTGACACTCATCCTAATACCCATCTGCAGTATGAGATAATGCAAGCAGTTCATGGCTAAGGTTGCCAATCTCCAGGTGCAGCCTGGAGACCCCCCCCCACTTTTACAGATGACAATGACCGGTTCCCCTAGAGAAGATGGCTGCTTTAGATGGTGGATTCTCTGGCAGTGTACCCTGCTGAGGTCCCTCCCTAAGCCCCGCCCTCTTCAGGCCCCACCCCCCAAATCTCCCAAGTATTTCCCGTCCCAATCCAGAGCTGTCAACTGCTGTAGGAAATACTAAAATAAACTGTAAAACAAAATTAAAATACTTATATCCCTCATACCCATCAAATTATCTACAGGGGGGGGGGCAGTTTATTTCCAAGAAAAAAACATTTTCCTTAAACCTGGCACCGTTAACACAAATTCGGCACTGATAGATGCAGCTGTCCTCCAAATAATAATATCCTGAGAATTTGGCCCATCCTCACTGTTAAGTCGGCTACTTAACAAACGAGTCAGAGAGTGATTTCAGCAAAAGATCAGCTTTATTCAGCAACTCATAACTCAACTCCAAACAGATCAACATGAATAGCCAGAACAGCTTTAGCACTGAAGCTGTTCTTCTTTTAAACTCTCCCGGCTAATGTAGCCACGCCCTATTTTACAATATCAACCTATGAGGTTGTATGGATAAGGTCCAATCACAATTGTTCCCTCTCACGGAACTGGATGTTGGTGATTGGTCGGCTCTTCCTGGGCTACCAATAGTCATTGAGGGATTAGGATCCTAGCCCAGGACGAAGCTTCCCATGGTGTTTCAATCACTGCGTTTTCATACAGACATTGTCACATTGAATACACCACACTCACATTCAATGCTCCCTCTAAGCTGTGGAGTCTTGTGCGCAAAAATTCTACTTTGTGAGGCACCAGCATTAAACTTGTGAGCGAGCAATTTGGCTTCTGCATAAATCAGCTTGCTCTGGAGTGATCCTCCCTGAGCGAAGACAAAAATGTGTGAGCAGGAGGCTAAAAAACTGTGAGCTAGCTCACACTAACTCAGCTTAGAGGGAATACTGCAGTCACATTACCCTCTTATTAAGGCACTCCACATACAGGAGCCTCCCTGTGTCTACCTGCAAATCCAGGCTGTAGCTCGATGCTTACTAATATCTGCCTCATAAGATACACGATATTACCAGGTTTAATTATGCAGTCTAGATATTAAGAGCTTTACCTCTTGCTGTTCTTCATCCTGCTCTGAAGCTGCCGTCTCTTTTCATGTTATCCTCACGACACAAATGAGGCTGGGTGTTCCATTTATAGGGCCCAGGGCAGGAGTCACATGACAGGCCGAAATTCATTTAATCAGTTCAGAGAATCAACCCCCCCCCACCCCCCCAAAAAAAACTTCCAGAGGTTTCTTATCAGTTCTTTTCCTTGTCTCCTCTCAAAGCATAAAAAGCTAGAAGATATTAATATTCGCATACACGTACACTGCAGGAGTACCTGCTTTACCATGGCACATGAAAGGAATGCCTATGTCTGAGGAAAATTTCTCCCCCATTGTTAGGGCAATATTTTAAATCTTTATCATTTTCTCAAGTAGAAGATCTTTGGAATAAGCAGGCTCTGTTTGCTGCTGCTTCCACTTTGAGTCACAGCTTGCCCTTGCTGATATATTCTTATAATGGGAAGTCGTATTTTTTAAAGAAAGACTGTTAACATTTAGTTTTGACTGGCAGTCAGACGAGGACCCAGTAATCCAATATCATCAAGGGCAGGGCTATTTTTGGGCAGGAACGCACAGGAACGGAGTTCCGGCTGGCTCCCAAGTTGGCCACGCCCAGCAGGAACTCATTAGCATAACAGGCCACACCCAACAGCAGAAACTCATTAGGATTGGCTACATTAGGGGTGTGTGGCCTAACATGCAAAGGAGTTTAAAAAGCCCTGGGTTTTGACAACAAACAAGGTAAACAGAATAAGAAGCAAAAGGTGGGTGTGGCTTTATGTCAACACTTCTGGTAACATGGGGGTGCGTCCTAATGTGCTAATGAGCTGTGCTGTCAGGGGTGTGGCCTAATATGCTAATGAGTTTCTGCTGTTGGGTGTGGCCTATTATGCTATTGTGTTCCTGCTGGGCTTTTTCTACAAAAAGAGCCCTGATTTATGCTGATGACACCCAGCTGTACATATTGATGGACGGCCAGCTGGATGCCGCCTTAGGAAATTTGCCAAAGGGCCTGGAGGCCATAGTGAGGTGGCTGAAGCAGAGTTGGCTGAGACTGAATCCATCAAAGATGGAGGTTCTCTAGCCGGGAGGGGGAGATTCATGTTTGGAGTGCCAACTCCCAACCCTAGATCACATGCCTTTAACACCAGTGAAGATGGTCAAGAGTTTGGTTGTAGTTCTGGATGCCTCCTTGTCACTAGAAGCCCAGGTCACAAACGTTGCCAGGCTGGGGGTTTTCCAACTATGCCAGGTCAGGCAACTGGCCCCCTACCTATCATGCCCCAACCTAACCACAGTAATCCATGCAACAGTCACCTCTAGGCTTGATGGCTGTAACTCATTCTACGTGGGGCTACCCTTGAGGCTGATCTGGAAGTTACAGTGGCTTAGGTCCTTATGGGGACACCGATAACTCCACATATACAACCTGTGCTTCGCCAACTGCAGTGGCTCCAAGTTGAGTAAAGGGTCAGGTTCAAGGTTTTGGTCTTGACCTTTAAGGCTCTATACGTTCAGGAACCAATGTACCTACGGGACTCATTAGCAAAGTAGGCCACACCCAACATCAGAAACTCATTAGGATTGGCTACATTAGGGGTGTGTGGCCTAACATGCAAAGGAGTTCCTGCTACAAAAAAGGCCCTGGGTTTGGACAACAAACAAGGTAAACAGAATAAGAAGCAAAAGGTGGGTGTGGCTGGATAACCACACTTCTGGTAACATGGGGGTGTGGCCTAATGTGGTAATGAGCTGTGCTGTCAGGGGTGTGACCTAATATGCTAATGAGTTCCTGCTGTTGGGTGTGGCCTATTATGCTAATGAGTTCCTGCTGGGCTTTTTCTACAAAGAGAGCCCTGAAAGGGCAAGGCTGGTTTAAAACTGAAAAGCAGGCATCCGTTTGACAGTGTATGGTTGACATTGTACAACCCAGGCATCAGACACGAATGCCTACCAGAGAGCCGTTTGGGGTAGTGGTTAGGAGCGCGGAGTCTAATCTGGGAGAACCAGGTTTGGTTCCCCACTCCTCCACTCGCAGCCGCTGGGTGACCTTGGGCAAGCCATAGTTCTGATAAGAGCTGTTCTTGAAAAAGAACAGTTTCTCTCAGAGCTCTCTCAGCCCTGCCTACCTCACAGGGTGTCTGTTGTGGGGAGGCGAAGGGGAAGGAGTGTGTAAGCCACTCTGAGACTCCTTTGGGTAGTGAAGGGCAGGGTATAAATCCAATCACTTCACTTCACTTCTTACATCTTCCGGAATATGGCTGCTTCCTCATATTCCTTCCTTAATCCCGTTCTCAGCCTCCCTCCTTCTCTGTTGGTTTATCTGGTTCATAAATCTCCTGCCCTTCCTCCAAGTAGCTCAGGAGGATAGCATACGCCCCCCATACCCCATTTTATCCTTACAGCAACCACTGTGAAGTCTGTAGGAATGAGACTGCGTAGCTGTCCAAAGATCACCCATGGACTTCACGGTGCAGGGGGCATTTGAATGTGGTGCTCTCCGATCCTAGTAGGAGATCTTAATCGTTACAACACACTGACTCTCAGGTTGGCATAGCTGGAGAGGAGCCCTGGGAAGAGAGAAATGGGAAGTGTTAGAGGACTGGGAAGGGCAAGGGTGGGAGGAGTTACAGCTTCAAGGAAAGAATTGAGGCGATCAGGTTGTAAGAGGGCAATCCTAAAGCAGGAGTGGAGCGAAATCTGCCTGGAGAACTGCAGCTGGGTGGAGTCGATTATAATTAAGAATCAGTGTTATAGAAATCACAGGCCAAAAAATAAAAACGGAATTGCAGCGAGATCAAAAGCCCAAGACAATGTAAAAATAATGTAATGTTCATGTACCAAGCAGCATATTAAAAAAAACTTAACCATATAAAAAATCTGAGTTTTATCACTTGCAGGTGGTAGGCTTGAGACAATTTTTGAGCATGCATTTAACTTAGCCCATAAAACTAGGGATTTAAACATCGTGGCCTTTGTTGTCGACAGTTGGGGGGGGGGAAAGAGCTTAAAACTAAAAGACCTCCTCTCGCTCATTTGCATCTGTCTGAAAACAGCCAAGAAAATAGCACATTAAGATTTCACTAAAGTGCATGAGGCAGATTTGATTTTAAAACAGGACAGGCTTTGAGTTAAGGTGCTGATGCATCTGTGCGAACTCTGGCCTAAAAGCAGCTGCAGAATTCTCGTCCGCCGGCTCCGGACTCCCCAGCAGAAACTGTCTAGCATCAGGAATGTAACTAACTCTACAGCCGGATGAAGGCCAAAGAGAGAGTTAATTAATGCAACTAGATTTGGAAGGACAAAGGAAATTGATGTCCTGCTATGATCTATGTTCATTGATCTGTCTCTAATTAGTATTTTTAAATAGCTTCTTAAAGCACTCTGTAGTACATATATTCTGACTTTGCTGTCATTCTCCTTAAGTATCTGTTGCCTGACATACTTTTATTCCAAAACGTGTTCTTAACAAAACAACCCACATTTCATTTCCCCCCATCTTTTCGAGAGTCCTATTTAAGAAAGCACAACTTGTTTCAAAACTAGTTTAGTTCTTTTATAGTCAATAAAAAAACTCTGTTCCAGAAAGCGTGTTGTACAGATCTGTGTGTTTTTACATGAATGTGTTACTACTTTATTTTGTCCTATTGTATTGTACTTGTATTACTGAGAAAATATTGTTGTATCTTTGGCGAATGAAAGAAAGCCTCCTAGCTGTAAAACATACAAGCTTGGTTCCAGTGAGTGTTTTGCTCACATAATGAAGGTTTAATGGGTGCAGAATCATGGTTCTCTGTGTGTAGCTGCACATGGTATGCACATGTGGGAAAATGACACATACAAATGTATGTCGTCTGTACACTTTCTATGACAAAATTTCAATGGATGAGGGTAAACTAAACAACATATTTAGATATGGGTGGGAATCCACTCTATTTTCTTTCATTGGAAGTCGGAGGGAGCATTAGTCTATCCATTAATCTTGTTTATAATTATTTTGCCACTGATAGTTTGGAATGGGTAGTGGCAGGGCTATTTTTGGGCAGGAACGCACAGAAACGGAGTTCCGGCTGGCTCCCAAGTTGGCCATGCCCAGCAGGAACTCATTAGCATAATAGGCCACACCCAACAGCAGAAACTCATTAGGATTGGCTACATTAGGGGTGTGTGGCCTAACATGCAAAGGAGTTCCTGCTACAAAAAAAGGCCCTGGGTTTTGACAACAAACAAGGTAAACAGAATAAGAAGCAAAAGGTGGGTGTGGCTGGATAACCACATTTCTGGTAACGTGGGGGTGCGGCCTAATGTGCTAATGAGCTGTGCTCTCAGGGGTGTGGCCCAATATGCTAATGAGTTCCTGATGTTGGGTGTGGCCTATTATGCTAATGAGTTCCTGCTGGGCTTTTTCTACAAAAAGAGACCTGGGTAGTGGCATTGATGACCTGACCTGGATAGCCCAGGCTAGCCCAATATCGTGAAATACTGGAGGCTAAGCAGGGTCGGCCCTGGCTAGTATTGGGATGGGAGACCTCCAAGGAATACCAGGGCTATGACACTGAGGCAGGCAATGGCAAACCACTCCTGAATGTCGCTGGCCATGGTTTGACTTGATGGCCAAAAAAAAATAAAGTGGCATTGACTTTGAGACCTAGGCCTCGGTCACACGGAAGATTTGCCGCGCTAAAGGCACGAATGTCAGGCGAATTTTTGGGGCGCGATCACACCGCTCCAGCCCGAAACGACCCCTGGCTGTTACCCTCCCACCGAAGCGGTACCTATTTATCTACTTGCAATTTCTTGCTTTCAAACTGCTAGGTTGGCAGGAGCTGGGGCCAGAGACGGGAGGCTCACTCCGTCATGCGGCACTCGGGTCTCGAACTGCCGAACGACAGACCTTCTGGTCTGCAGCCCAGCGTCTTAACCTCTGAGCCATTATTCTGTGGATTTTTCTATTGTAGTGTATTATTACACAAGTTCTTCATTGTTTCCATTTTGTGTTTTTCTTATGTGGCTACTTTGTATTTGCTACTTTCTATTACATGTTCTTTAGCATTTCTTTAGCATAAGTAGTTGGTAATTAACAGCAATATGCCAATTAAGAACCACCCCCACCCCCGAAAAAGCCCTCTGATGGGGTATGGGGCAAGGAAAGTGAAGGAGATCTGCCATCTGGATGCTGGTTCTGTTGCTGTATAGAAGCAACCTTGGAGGATACAGATGGGCTTATTTGTGCTTCCTGGTGACGTTTCACAGGACAGCAAGGGAGAACCTTCTAGGCAGCGGAGCCGTGCTTCCATCTCCAGTTTGTTCCGAGGTTTATCTGTGAGTCCGCACATGTGCACAGTCCGGGATTACTTCAGAAGTCCGTTTTGATAAGGGCCCAGAGAAATCTTATGGGCAGTTTAAAATGACGGCGTGAAATCATTTACCGCTTCATCATCTGTAAAGGACAATTACAAGCCTCATTAGCTTGTAATTTTCCTCCTAAGATGAAGATGGAAACCACATCAGCCCGACAGTACATAACTACAGTCCTTCGGTGTACCTGCGTTAATAATTCCTGGGTTTTTTTGTGCTGTTGGAATGGGAATATAAACTGTTGTCCTCCTCCTGAGAACTATGGTTGGCTATTTTCTCAGTCATAATGGATATCAAGTTGACATGCTGTGATGGACCCCTGCTGCTTTCCTTTTCTGTGAGGCAGATTCTTTCCCCCCACCAAAACTCTGTTCCCCACTCTGTCTGAGCCGCCTCTTGGTAGCGAGTGTTAATAAACAGTTTATGATTTTCAGTGTGTGGCACTCCGAGATAGAGAAGACATTTGGCTTTTGCCAGGCCAGAGATTTATTGTTGAGGAGCGGGAGCCCACTTGTTATTTCCTTTATAAATGGCACTGGACACAAAGTAAAGTTCAACCAGGAATGTTGATTTTATTAAACAGGAGCAGTTGGGTTAGGAATAGGCAGGGGATGAGAAACCTGAGGTAAATTTTGTTGTATTTACAAATTACGATATTTTGAACAGGCAACAAAGTATTGTTGAAGTTTAGTTTCCCTATGAGTAAAGGTTAAAGCGCTTAGGGCTCTTTAGCTTGGAGAAACGATGACTGAGGGGTGACATGATTGAGGGTTATAAGATTATGCATGGGAAAGAGCAGGTAGAGAAAGAGGTACTTTTCTCCCTTTCTCACAATACAAGAACTCGTGGGCACTCCATGAAATTGCTGAGTGGTCGTGTTAGAACGGATAAAAGGAAGTCCTTCTTCACTCAAAGAGTGATTAACACGTGGAATTCACTGCCACAGGAAGTGGTGGCGGCTACAAGCATGGACGGCTTCAAAAGGGAATTAGATAAGCATATGGAGCAGAGGTCCATCAGTGGCTATTAGCCACAAGGTATAGATAGGGACTCTGGGGCAAGTGATGCTCTGTCTTCTTGGTGCTTGGGGGGGTCAACAGTGGGAGGGCTTCTAATGTCCTGGCCCCACTGCTGGACCTCCTGATGGCACTGGTATTTCTGGCCACTGTGTGACACAGAGTGTTGGACTGGATGGGCCTTTGGCCTGATCCAACATTGGCGTCTCTTATGTTCTTATGTTCTTAGATCCTTAGAGACTCAGTTCTCAACTGTGAGACGTTTGTTTGTCTTGGAGATTTCTTAACAATAACAATACGTCTTAATAAAAATTCAAATAACTGTCATAGTTTCCTGGGGACTGGTACTTTCTTCCTGTACTTATTTCCCCTTCCTGTGGGATTACAGGTTTCCGTGTGACTCTAGAGGACTCTGTTTCCCTTTTCACACCACCCAGGGGTCCCTTCTGAATTGGACCCACTGAATAACTGAGAAGGAAATAGTCTCCTTTTCCTAGAAGCAATGTTCCCTTTTCTGTTTGGCAGATGTCA
>NW_015173199.1:3398-11274 GCF_001447785.1 Gekko japonicus | reverse complement strand
CCTGCTGAAACTGACCCTCAGTTCTTGACCCAGGGAAATAAATGGTTTTCAGCTTGGCTGATGCTAAGACTAAAGTTCTTACTGGGGACTGTTCCTCAGATTTGATGGTACACAGTAAGGGCAAGGAGTTGTGTCCCTTCACTTCACCGTTCGTCACACATGCCCATACAGACACACGTCTGAGGCACTATGTTTGACTTCTCCCTCCCTTTCAGCTCTCATGTTCCTTTCTGATCATATGTTCATCTTACCACTCCTTCTTATACTACCCTAAGGCCCTGTTCACACTAGACGGTTTGGGCCGGGAGAGGGACGGATCGGGGCCGCAGCAAACGGGCGCGATCCCACAGCAACATCTGGGAATCGTGCTGCGCCCGTTCCCAATCCGCCCCTCCCGGCCAAAACCCGCAGCAAAAAAGAACCACCTACCTAGGTGGTTCTTTCCGAAGGGCCGCATCACTGCCGGCCGTGGGATCGCCGGCGCGTCTTTTCGCCGGCGCATCCCCGGCCCCCGGCCCTACTGCGCATGCTCGAGCATGCGCAGTTTGGCAGCCTCCCCTCCCACTCGTCTCTTCCTCCCCGGCATCTAATCGTGCCAGGGAGCAACGGCACCGCGGCTCAGGGGATCGTGGGATCCCGCCGCGGCGTCTCTAGTTTGTTGCGGCTTTTAGAAGCCGCGCTTTGCCCAGTGTTTTCCCTGTCGTGTGGCAGGGGCCTAATTCTACCTTTGGGCACCTTCCTTTGGATTGCTACACACAAAGGCAATCTATCTCTGTGAGCTAAACTGTGAGCTAGCTCACACTAACTCAGCTTAGAGGGAACACTGGTCATGTTATACATGGACAAATAGACAGATTCAGAAAAAGAAGAAGAAGAGAAGAAGAGATTGGATTTATACCCCACCCTTCACTTGGAGTCTCAGAGAGTCTTACAAACTCCTTTCCCTTCCCCTCCCCACAACAGACACCCTCGAGGTAGGTGGGGCTGAGAGAGCTATTTCCAGAACTGTCTTTGAGAGAACAGCTCTGAGAGAACTATGGCTTGCCCAAGGTCATCCAGCAGCTGCATATGGAGGAGTGGGGAATCAAACCCGGTTCTCCCAGATTAGAGTCCATGCACTTAACCACTACACCAAATTGGCTCACGTGGGTGGCCTTGTTGATCTGAAGCAACGAAACAAAGTTTGAGTCCAGTGGCACCTTTAAGACCAACAAAGTTTTATTCTGGGTATAAGCTTTCCTGTGTTGATTTGAAAGGTGCTACTGGATTCAAACTATGGACAAATAGAGCTAAGGCTCCTTGTGGCCATCACCATAGCCTTTCATGGACAGTTGTTGAATTCCTTACAGGGGGTTATCAATCATACTGTGTTGCTCTGCAGAAGATGGGGCATGTTGCTGTGAACAGGGACAAATTGGTGTCCCCGTGTGTAGGCTGGGATGGGCTCCTTTGGGGAATACTTTCCCCTTAGGCAGATCATGAGAGGTTGCATCAGTGCTTAGTTCTTGTGGTCCTTTCTTACACGCCCAGGGAAATGCTGATCGCCACTTTGGGGTCAGGAAGCAATTTTTCTCCAGGCCAGTTCGGCTGGAGATCTTGGAGGCTTTTTGTCATCTTCTGGGAATGGAACAGCAGTCACTGTGTGTGTGTGTGTGTGGGAGGTATTTGTGAATTTCCTGCATTGTGTGCAGGGGGTTGGACAGATGGCTCTGGAGGCCCCTTCCAACTCTATGATTTTACGATTCTAAAAGGCGTATTGTTCCTGATGGTAGTAGACCCATTATATACCTTTGTGGATGAAGAGCGCGGGCTTATTTCTCCAGCACGTTGTGCTATTTTTTTTTCCTCCTGAAAGCAATCTCTGAGTGCAAAAGACATGTTTTGTCCTTATGTAGCTGTTTTAATCAGGCTTGATAAGAACTCCAGCCAGACCTGGCCAATCAGCCCCACATTATCATCTGGAAACGATCAGAACCCTCGGGTTAGATTGAAACCATTTTTATAGGCTTGATTAGTTCCTTATTTCTGAGTTGTGCCATAGCAGGGCGGGGGGCGGGGGGGGGAGAGGAAGGATTGCTGCTCAGTGTCCCTGCACAATTCACTAGGGTTGTCTGTTTTACATTGTAAATGGTGAAATTTAGTTTGTTCTGTGAGCCCAAAAGCCTACAGCAGGCTTTGAAGTCTGTGGCTTTGTAATTCAGACGTCATCTGGATTGTGTCTGCTCTTTTGCCAGCTTTAATCAATGCACAATAATCAATTATCATATCAAAGTGTTCAGTGGCTTCTCGGGGATGTAGTTACTGTAGCTGCTAGGCCTCATTTCCCCCGAGATGACTCTAAGCCCTTTTCACCAGTCTACAACACACTTTGTGATCTTCAGCTATTAAAGATGCCAACTCTCCGGTTTTTTACTTTTTTGAAAACCAAAAGAGATTATTGTGATCCAGTTAAGGGATTCAAAGGAGGCTGCGGTCCTATGTAAATCTTACACAAACCTTAATTCTGGTGGCCATATCTCAAAAAGTTCCTTGCAGAGCTGAAAATAGTGCGGAAGAGGGCAACCAAGATGATGAGGGGGGTTGGACTACCTTTCCTGTGAGCAATGGCTGGAAAGTTTGAGGTTCTTTTTTAAAGTTTAGAAAAAAGACAAATGAAGGAGGACATGATAGAGGTTTATAAAATCATGCATGGGTTGGACAAAGTAGATAAGAACGTAAGAAGAGCCCCACTGGATCAGACCAGTTGTCCATCTAGTCCAGCTCCCTGTCTCACACAGGAGGCAACCTGTTCCTCTGAAGGGCCAGCAACTAGAGCAGCGATTAAACATAAGAACATAAGAACATAAGAGATGCCACTGTTGGATCAGGCCAAAGGCCCATCCAGTCCAACACTCTGTCACAGAGTGGCCAGAAATACCAGTACCATCAGGAGGTCCACCAGTGGGGCCAGGACATCAGAAGCCCTCCCACTGTTGCCCCCCCCCCCAAGCACCAAGAAGACAGAGCATCACTTGCCCCAAAGTCCCTATCTATACCTTGTGGCTAATAGCCACTGATGGACCTCTGCTCCATATGCTTATCTAATTCCCTTTGGAAGCCGTCCATGCTTGTAGCCGCCACCACTTCCTGTGGCAGTGAATTCCAAGTGTTAATCACTCTTTGGGTGAAGAAGTACTTCCTTTTATCTGTTCTAACCCAACCGCTCAGCAGTTTCATGGAGTGCCCACGAGTTCTTGTATTGTGAGAAAGGGAGAAAAGTACCTCTTTCTCTACCTGCAATTCGGCAGTCATTCTTTCTAATCTCTCTTTGAAATGCCTTTGTAAGAGAACTGGTGCTCTTAGGTCAGCCACTGAATGCCCTGGAAGGTTAAAATGTTCCCCACTGGTTTTTGAACATTGTGGTTTCTAATGTCAGACATATGTCTGTTTATTCTCTATTGTAGGGTCTGGCCCGTTTGTCCAGTGTAGAGGGTGGAAGGGCATTGCTGCTGACATGTGATGGCATAAATCACATTAGAGGATGAGCAGGAGTAGGAACCTGAGATGGTCTGGCTGATGTTGCTGAGTCCACTGATGGTGTTACTAGGATCTACAGGAGAGCAAAGTTGGCATCTTGGTTTGTTGCAGGCCGTCATACCAGAGTCCATGATGCTGTTAAGCAGTTTATCATTGCAGGTGAGAAGGTGTTCTAGGTTAGCAGGCTGTGTGTAAGCAAGAAAAGCTCACATACACCCCAGTGCCCATGTCACTAACAGCCACTAGATAGTCTTGTCCTCCATCAATCTATTTGAACCCCTTTTACAGCTGTCTATATCAGTGACAATCACTACGTCCTTTAGCAGTGAATTCCCCATTTTAATCACTCTCTACGTAAAGAAGTATTTCCTTTTGGTCTGTTAAGAACTACTACCCATCAGCTTCTTTGGATAAGGAGATAGGGCAACCCCCCCCTCCTATAATACTAAGCCCAACGAAGTTGATGGGTAATTGATTCAGCAAGTAATTAAAGTGTGAAATTCACGGCCAGTGGATGTAGTAACGGTCAGGAGCATACACAACTTTAAGAAGAGGTTCATGGCGGAAAGATCCATCAGCAGTTAGTAGTCATAGTGACTAAGAAGAAGAGAGAAGAGATTGCATTTATACCCCGCCCTTCACTACCCGAAGGAGTCTCAGAGTGTCAGTCTAAGAAGCCCCATAAATAAAAATAATATGGTTGTTCTCATGGAACAGGCTCCGAAAATATAGACATGAGAGTTTTATTTTTGCATAAATACAAAGGCAAAGGTACAAGGAAAAGATTATAATTTAACTTTTCCCTTACTCTGAGCCTCTACAGTTTACCAGGCTTTTCCCTAAAAGTGGCACTGCTTCCTGTTCACATTAAAAGAGATGTCCTTTGCAATAAGGAGAGAGATGGAACCTGTATTCACAAGATGGGACAGAAGCTTGGTTTTGTAACCTGAATAAATCAGTTAATATGGCCATTCTTCTATAATGGAACTCAACATGGCAGTTTCCAACCCAGGCGTGGTTGCTGCATAATTTGCCTTTGGACTGCACCTTGAGACATGTGGTACAAAGTTTGAGTCCAGTGGCACCTTTAAGACCAACAAAGTTTAATTCTGGGTATAATCTTTTGTGTGCATGCATGCTTCTTCAGATACTTTGATACAGACTTCGCCAACCATTACATACTGGTAGGGAGAGGGTGGTGGAGGGGGTTTGTTATGTCCGCTGACCACCACCAGGGGCCAGTGAATACCCCTGAGCTTGACTCAGTAAGAACAATGGGGACTAGGCTCCTAGTCTCTCCACTGGGGAACCAATAGGACCGTGGCAGGAGATTTAAGCCCACCAACGGGACCCAGGGGAGTGTCCTCAAGTATGTATATAGTTGGCCAGCTGGCCGTTGGTCTTTGCCAGGAAGAACTAATTTAATCTATCTGAAGAAGTGTGCATTGACACAAAAGATTATACTCAGAATTAAACTTGGGTAGTCTTAAAGGTGCCCCTGGGCTCAAACGTTAGCTGCGGGCACATGCACAGTTTGTGGCACTATAGTAGTGTTACCTGAGTGGAATAAATGGGCCCTGAAAAGTACGCATACGGACGAGTGATTTCAGCTTAGCGTACTTTATTAGATCAGGAACAAGACAAAGTAACCAGCTCGCAGGCTGGTGTTTATGTGCAACAACCCCGCACCCAAAACACACCCACACCCAAGTGATTGGCTATTTACAGTGGCCAAGAGTTCCATAGGCTCTCGGCCGGGAGCCTAGCCTGCCGATAGGTGCCGGCTAGGATCTGCTTGTCCCATTGTTACTGAGAGCGAAGTTCGGCCGCTTCGCATGACCGCATGGTGAATTGGCCACGCACGCGGTCTGAGATGGATACATTACAGGCCCCTCCAGATGAGAACATCTGCCTCCATGGTGCAATCATTTGCAACCCGTGCAGTTCTGCAATGGAAGCGGAATAAACAGATATTGGGGAAAGTCCGGTATGAATGGGTTGTTCGGGGCTCCCTCCAGGTTTTCCAATGTCTGGACCCTCCTGTAGTGAAAGCAACCTGGAAGGGACATCTGAACTTGCAGATCCATTTCCGCCACTGTTTTTGTTAGTTGCTGCCTATATGTGCACATTTGCGCATGTGCATGTGCACATGAGCACATATGTGCATCTATCCTCTTGTATTTAAATAAAACCCACCCTTACGGCTCGTCCTGTGGTTGAAGTACAAACACTAATGTGGATGCCCCCCCACTGGACGGCTGTGCAGGTAAACCGCCACAGGGTGTGTGGTCTGTATGGAATGCTCCGCTACACTTTATCTGCTGCAATTTGAGGCGCCACCGTACTGTGCCAAGCTGCCAGTGTGACCACAGCCTTTGTTCTGCTGCTTCAGACCAACAGGGAGATACATCACACAAAGAAACGCTGTGATGTGAATGACAAAGACATTTAGTAAAACTTTTCAAGGTAAACGTCATATAGCAATATAAATAAAACTTTGCAATCTTACAAGGAAACGTCCATCATTCTCATTACGGTATAAATGTAACTTTGCAGTCTTACAAGGAAAAATCCATCATTCTCAATGAGCACCAGAATATAAGGTCATTTCGTCCCAATCTTTCTCAGGAGTATCAGGGGTCTTTTTATAGCAAGAACTGCTTTGCATATTAGGTGACACACCCCTAATGTAGCCAATCCTCCAAGAGCTTACAGAGCTCTTCTTACAGGGGCTACTGTAAGCTCTTGGAGAATTGGCTACATTAGGGGTGTCTCGCCTAATATGCAAAGGGGTCCCTGCTACAACAAGAGCCCAATCCTATTATTCTGAAAGGTGGCAGCCTCTTGATACAGCTCAGTGTTATGTTAGAAGCAAACAAGTGCTTAACTTCTTCTTTGCTTTCTTCAAATTGCCCTGGAAAAAAAAGCCATGATTATTTAAAATGAAAAGCGACATGAAGCTGAATGGAATATTATTGTTAAAAATTTTGTTAGGGTTTTTGAATTTTTTTGAATTTTTTAGAACTTTTTAGAACTTACTTCTGGTTCCATTTCAAGTGTTTGTATAAGGAGCAATGATGTCAAATTGTCATAAGGCAATACGAAAACCAAAAAGAACTGTGAAAAAGTGACGCTTAATAAATTTCTTAAAATAATAAATTATACAAAAAGTGAACAGTAATAATATACATAATAATAGAAAATTGACGGTGATCTCCGGAATGTCTTGCCGTTTCGAAGGTAGATCTTCTTCCGAACAAAGATGTGAGACCTTGTTAAATATAACAATATACATTTTGAAAACCTTATAACACTGAATGAATCATTCCAATACAATTGATAATGAAATAAAATAGTATGAAACCTTACAAATATTGTCTCTCAGTAATTCATTTCCTCTGATGACGTTTCAAAGATATCAATGAAGATTTTCTATGAAATGCAACAAACACTATTACAATACACATATCTTTTCACAACTCAGTAATTTTTATACAATACTACATAAACAACTTATCTAAAAATCTTACCAATGTTCATAATAGCTGTAATATCTAATGGAGCCTACCATGGGCTATTGGTATTGTCTTACCAGGTGAGGCTCATGTGGACATTACATATCATTTGTTATCACTACATTGATCCTGTCGTGACTTAAAAATAGTTGTCAGCTCTTGTAAGAGTTCTTCCCTAATCCTGGTGCACTAAAAGGGCTAATGTATCCTAATACGTAACAGGTGAATAACATTTAGGCAATAAACTTCTACTTCTTACTTAATACTAATCCTATCGCTACTTATTTGAAGTTGCCAACTTACATGAGAGATATGCTCCCACATTGGCATACTGGAATCCAAATGTACTATGCTGAAAACAACCGAAAACAGCTACTATTATAGGTAAGTAGCTAACTCCAGAGATGCATTCAGACCTGATGGATACACCGTGTTCAACTTAAAAATCCAATATGCTTCACGCCGCAAGAATGCTTGACGAATGTCTTTCCTGCAATACCTGCTGGTATGAATCACTTCTATTACTATAAAATTGAAATCATCATATCTATGTCCCATTATGACAAAATGATCCACGAGGCGGGCTTCTAGATGTTTATGTTTTATTTTTGACTTATGTTCTAAAATACGGGTCTTTACTGCCCGAGTAGACTCCCTAATGTACCTTAACCCACAAGGGCAGGTTATTAAATAAATGACCCGCTTCGTGGAACATGAAGAATAACTTGTTAGTTCTCTCCTATAATTAATCTTTGGACAGTTTATATATTTTTTGTTTCCTTGCTCAATTAACATGCTGCACATCTTAAGCAACTATAGTGTCCTCTAGGTGTATTGTCTGCTAG
>NW_015173199.1:1179-2910 GCF_001447785.1 Gekko japonicus | reverse complement strand
ATGTGGCTGGCATGACTAGACACCAAGGCCCACGGAATGCTGTTACCTTTCCCACCAAAGTGGTCCCTATTTATCTACTTGCAATTTCTTGCTTTCGAACTGCTAGGTTGGCAGGAGCTGGAACTAGAGACGGGCGCTCACTCCGTCATGCGGCACACTCGGGTCTCGAACTACTGAACTACTGACCTTCCACAGCCTGCAGTTCAGCGTCTTAACCACTTGAGCCACCGCAGCTCCTTCTTTATGCATAGCAGAGGTGAACTGAATTAACCCATTCTAAAAATACCACCACAGCTCCCTCTTCCTCCATAATCATGAATACATCATCAATAAAGCGTTTGTAAAATATCAGATGGGCAAACCACAGGTGTTCGGAAGAAGCTCTACCTTCGAAACGGCAAGACATTCCGGAGATCACCGTCAATTTTCTATTATGATATATATTATTACTGTTCACTTTTTGTATAATTTATTCTTTTAAGAAATTTATTAAGCGTCACTTTTTCACAGTTCTTTTTGGTTTTCGTATCATATAAGGAGCAAGCCATTCTTCCTTTCTCCAACTAGGTGCAAAAGCCTCAGACCAGCACGGCTACCCACCTGAATCTCAGACCTACGGTGCAATCTGATGTAGAGTTACTCCAGGCTAAACCATGTATAAGGAGCAAGCCATTCTTCCTTTCTCCAACTAGGTGCAAAAGCCTCAGACCAGCACGGCTACCCACCTGAATCTCAGACCTACGGTGCAATCTGATGTAGAGTTACTCCAGGCTAAACCATTGGTTTGAATCCCACCAGCTTTTTTTCTCAGTGGAAAAGACATGGGGGTGTCCCCTTCAACCACCAAAAAAGAAAGTTATGCTACAGGTCATATGCCATGTGGGATGGAGGGGGGGGGTCTGTTGTAAGAACAACGATTGCCTGAGACTGAACAAAAAGCTAGCTGGATCTAACACATGGAATTCAGAGAGCTTAGACTGAATGATTTTGCATGGTATTGCATGGTGAGTCTCGTGCGTTTATAGTGAATGGAAATCATTCGCATTACATCCACAGACTACGCAGCTATTTTGCAACAGATGTGCTAGGGCTGAAGGCAGAACTTTCAAAAATCAAGGGCCCCCCCCCCCCCCTTATTCAGAAATGGTCTCCTCCCCCTATTCAGTTCAAGGAGCTTATATCTGTGATGGACCCATAGATAACTAATAGAGCTCTTGAACTCCAGGACTGTTCCTTACATCATGGCCACATATGTGTTTAGGTCAGAGCAGGGCTATTTTTGGGCAGGAACGCACAGGAACGGAGTTCCGGCTGGCTCCTGAGTTGGCCACGCCCAGCAGGAACTTATTAGCATAACAGGCCACACCCAACAGCAGAAACTCATTAGGATTGGCTACATTAGGGGTGTGTGACCTAACATGCAAAGGAGTCCCTACTACAAAAAAGGCCCTGGGTTTTGACAACAAACAAGGTAAACAGAATAAGAAGCAAAAGGTGGGTGTGGCTGGATGAGCACACTTCTGGTAACATGGGTGTGCGGCCTAATGTGCTAATGAGCTGTGCTGTCAGGGGTGTGGCCTAATATGCTAATGGGTTTCTGCTGTTGGGTGTGGCCTGTTATGCTAATGAGTTCCTGCTGGGCTTTTTCTACAAAAAGAGCTCTGGCAGAGTGATGGCTGCCTGAAATAGTTTCCTGAAATCTAAGGACTGTGTGAATTGTTGATTTATCAG
>NW_015173199.1:0-233 GCF_001447785.1 Gekko japonicus | reverse complement strand
GTGGGTGTGGCCTAATGTGCTAATGAGCCATGCTGTCAGGGGTGTGGCCCAATATGCTAATGAGTTCCTGCTGTTGGGTGTGGCCTATTATGCTAATGAGTTCCTGCTGGGCTTTTTCTACAAAAAGAGCCCTGAAATTTACACATAACCACAAGCGAAGAGGAGTGGGTAATAGACTGTAGGAGAGAGGAGGAGTATCTGAGGACACTGACAGTGCAATCCTAAACCCATTA
>NW_015173198.1:315520-335397 GCF_001447785.1 Gekko japonicus | reverse complement strand
TCTAAAGTCTCTGAATGTGTGCTCAAGCGTTCATACACGCCTTGGTAAGTTTTTCTCAAGAGATTTCAACGCTTTCGCTTCCGCCCCCCCCCCATTTTTTCGCTTAAAAGTACATGCACATGGGAGGAGCCCCTCCTCCCACTCGTTTCCCTTCTCGGTCCGTGGGGTGGGGAGCTTTCTTTTTAAATTGCCAAAGACGCTTTATTCTGACTCACGTTCATATTGGTCTTCTGACCTCGCTTAGTCTCTGATTCGGCCGCTCGATCCCCAGCGCTTGTCCCGGTCAGCGTCACTAGGTTCCATACGGTCACTTGCAGGAGGGACCATCGGGGCGAAGAGGTGCATCAATTCCCCAGCATCGCGCTGGCGAAGAGGCGACCTCTCATAAGCCCCATGGCTAGAAGCCCTTCGCCGGGCTTCTTGGGGGGCAATGAGCCTGCATACCCCCTCCTTCCCGCTCGTGCGCAGCTCGCATCCCCGTGAGGTCCGGGAGATGCGACTGCTCAGCATGCTGCCATCCACCGGAAGTCCAATTTTCTGAATTTCTACGTCTGTTTCTTTCCAATATTTGTTCATCTTTTTGCATGTCCACCACATATGGTAGAAAGTGCCATCCACCTCTTTACATTTCCAATTCTTATCCATCTTCTCAATATCTTTTGGGATAATATACCAACAGTAAAACATCTTATACCAATTTTCCTGTAATGCTTGGCTAGCTGTGAATTTTATATCTTATATCCATAGTTTTCTCAATGTTGAAGGTGTCAAGCTCGGGCCTCGCTAGCCATAAAATGCTGTCCAAGCAAACTCCTGGTCTGTTAGGGATTAGGGGTTAACTGTTTTCTTAAACATGCTTCTTTCGTGCTTTTATCTCCCATGCCATTTATCTTCTCTGCCGGGGGGGGGGAGTGAATGCTGGGGTGAATGTGTGCTTGAGCTTGCATAGTACGTACGGGACCCTGGGATGGGCGTGGTCTCAGCTTTTTGCCTGACCATGAGATGTAACTGTTAGTTTACAGGTGTTGGGCCGGCCCAGAGGGTACGCCTAGAGCTTTGGTGGGCTGAGTGCAAACATTGATTGGGTGGTTTGCATAGAGGAGCTGCCCTTTTTGTATAGGGTCGGACCTGGCATCCGGTGGCCAGTTCTGACACAGAATTGGTCTATGTTTGGAATCTCTTTACTTTCCAATAAACAAATCTTGCTGCAACAAGAGTGTCATGAGAGTGACTGAGTCCAGGATTTGACAGGATATCGCTTCACTGAAATTCTGCATTCATTTTTCATACACATTTTAACGTGTTCTGTCTTTGTATCATATTGCAATAACAATTTGTAAATTTGTCTTAATAAATGATCTTTTTGTTGTATGATTGTCTTTTCAAATTCTGTCAAATCTCGTGCCTCCGTCTATATTGACATCTTTCTTGAGTCTGGAATTGAAAGTACACTAGCCACTGTACCTTCTCTCCTTCTTTCTTGTATGCCAAGACTTAATTTCTCCATGTGAGTTTATCATGTCTCCATATTTTATATAATCATTATTTTTCCTCATATATGTTGTAATAAGCATCTATTGATGACATTACCGGTGATATTGGAGGACTAATTCTTCTTATTATAGTCTCCAATATTTTAAACAGTCTGTCTCTGATTACATGACTTTTAGTTGCATTGTGTTTTTTCTTAATCCAAAAATAGCGATGTATTCCTTCATCCAAATCTGATGTTTCTAATTCTATTCATCTTTCATTTGGATTTTTAATCCAATCTGTAATTCAAACCAGGCCAGCTGCTTTGTAATATAATTTGATGTTACGTACTGCTAGGCCACCTCTTTTTTTTTTCATCTAGTAAAACCTTGAATCTAATTCTTGGTTTTTTGCCATTCCTTATTAAAATATTTATTTGTTTCTCCCAGTCCCCCAAAGTCTTTTCTTGTATATTAATTGTTGACATCTGAAGTAAGAAATTTATTTTTGGCAATATATTCATTTTTATTGTAGACATTCTTCCCACTCATGATATTTTCAATTTAGACCATCTTTCCAGATCTTTTTGTATTTTCATCAAAACTATTTAATAGTTGTCTTTAAATAGTGCATCATTTTGTCCTGTCAGATTTATTCCCGGATATATGACTGGATTTGATGTTATTTTACATCCTGTAATTTTCTCAGTTCTTTCTTCTTTCCGTTCTGTTAGGAATTTTAGGATTATTTTCAGTTTGTTCTTATTAATTTTATATCCTGAAAAGGGCCCATGTTTTTCAATTTGTTCCATTACATACTGAAATGAAAGATAAGGATTTAAAATTTTCACAACCACACCATCAGCATAGCTTTTCAGTTTAAATTCTTCTCCCTCTACTTTCAATCCTTCAGTTTTTGGATCTTGTCTTATCTTACAACACCTCCAATGCAAGAATAAATAGAAGTGGGCAGACCTCCTTGATGCATCCCACTTTCTATCTGAAATCTATCTGTTAATACTCTAGTTGCTGTAGATTTTCCAGGTTGTGAGGCCGTGGTTGTGGCATTGTAGGACCTGATGTTTCGCCAGTAACTGTGACTGGCATCCTCAGAGGTATAACAGAGAAAGATGGAGTACTCTCTGTGTCAAGGTGAGAAGAAAATTGTAGGCAGGTAATTTATATCTACTCCAGAAGGTGAGGTAAAGCTGAGTCATTATCTTGTAGGAGTTCCCCAGGCTATGAACATGCTAATGGAGGAGCTTTCCTGAGGAGGTTCTTTTGCATATGGATTGTTTCCTGACGGTTTCCTGTTTCCTGAGGAGGTTCTTTTGTATGTGGATTGGCTGTTCAAATTCTAATCTTATCTGTAGTGTCAGGTGTAGAGTTTTTTGTGTTTTTTAGAACAGGAAACCATGCCCTATTTATTTTTAAACTCTCTTCTTTCCTGTTGAAATTGTGTTTATGTTTGTGAATTTCAATGGCTTCCCTGTGTAATCTGTTGCCCAGCCTTTCAGTGTCTTGGAACAAAATACTGTTTCCTGTTTAAATTAGGCTATGTTCAGCCACTGCTGATTTTTCAGGTTGGCCAAGTCTGCAGTGTCTTTCATGTTCTTTTATTCTTGTCTGAATGCCACACTGTGTGGTCTCGATGTAAACTTGTCCACAACTGCATGGTATGTGGTATACTCCTGCAGAAGTGAGGTGGTCTCTTCTGTCTTTTGCCGATCATAGTATCTATTGTATTGTTCTGGTGGGTCTGAATACTGTTTGTAGGTTGTGTTTTTTCATAAGTTGATTGGAGTTTTTAATTATGTTTTTTAACCTGCAAAATATTCCCTCCGGACCTTTTTGCTTCTTGCTTTGGCTCTTCTGTAAGGTTTAATCTGAAGTATTCTTCTATATTTTTCCACATCTTTTTATTAAATAAAAATCTACAGTAGAAGATTGTTGTTCAGTCTCCATCTTCTTCTGATTTCATTTCCTTGCCAAATTGCCACTAGTGGGTTGTGATCTGCAAATACCTTTGGTCAGATCCCAACACTCTCCAAATTCATAATTGAGGTTTTAGATACCCAGCACATATTGATTCTGAGATATATTTGATGTCTGTCAGAAAAGACGGTATAATCTCTGGCATTCGGATTGATAGTTCTCTATGCGTCTTTCAAGTGTAACATTTCCATACAGTATGGAAACCAAGGGACTGAAAGAGGAGGGGTCGGAGGGCAGCTCCCAGGTTGTCATGATCTGGGCTGTGCCACCAGAGGCCTACTAGGCCCAAGGAGCCTGGCTAGCAGTAGGTAGCCTACAACTCCCAGAAGCCCTTGGGAGGTTTTGGAGCCAAAATGGACCAATAGGAAAAGAGGAGGGCTTGAATTAAAAGTTCTGGAGCAGCAGGAAGAGCTGTTCTTTCTTCCAGAGGGCAGAGCCAGGAAGGCTGCTGCAGGGGAAAAACCCTCATCCTGAGGGAGGGGTGAGTAGTGTAAGGCCACTTGAGCGAGTGAGCTAGGGACAGTATATATTTAGACGCGTTAGGGCATTTGATTTCTTTTCTTTTCATCCACTTACTGTTATTATTCTGCACCTTGTTGTTTGACCTCGTATAAAATAAACCTTTTCCTTGTTTCACCCTGCCTGGTCCTCACGCCTGTTATTCGGCCAAAATGGAGGTCTGAAGGTCTTGGGAGGGTGCTCTGGGCCTTCTCAAGGGAAGCTAAATCCAGAGTGGTGGCAGCATCAGGTGACACCCCACCTGAGCCATGACACAGGTTAAGACAAAGAGAGGCATCCTATGCAAGGAGACAACACCAACACACCCTTAGAGTGATGCAGCATCCCCCCCCAACGTTCAGGCATTCCAAGTCGCTCACTCCAACAAAATATGCTAAACAAAAGCAGTATTCTTGGACAGCAATACGCCATATCTCACACAGTGTGACAGTGGGAAATCAGGCTCTCAAGTGTACATTGTGCTTAAATATAACTAATGTTTTCATGGTACCCAATTTTTATTTAACAGCATTTTGATTTAAGAATGGCTACGTAGAATACCAAGCATTCTCCCTATGTTTGTATCTTCCTGTAGAGGCAAGGACTGCCATAGTATTTCAGGACTCTTACTATCAGCGTTTATGTACAAGCATCCGTGCAGCATGAGCGAGGAAGATTATCAGCCTTTAATGGACTTGGCAAGGCATCCCATTCCATGCAACAAGGTAATGTTGTTTTATGTGCCTGTTGGCTCTCTAGGCAAGGATTGCTACTGGACTTCCATTATTTACTTTGGTTTCTCCGTAAGGGAGTTTTGAGTTCCCATACAAGGGGGGGGGGGAATACATAGCCTGCAAGACCCTTTTAGGGCACCTGCAGACACCTTTTAGGACACCCGCTGGGCATTTTCAGACATTTTCAGGAAGTGGGTGGGACCAACAGTGGCTTGCATCCAGCAGGGCTTCAGATTGGCCAGAAGAGTTCTGATTGACTCTGCAAATGGGGATCTTCACTTCTGAATGTAAGCTACCCCAGGCCTTGGGCATTACCCCCCCCCCCACTGCCACCACCCATTCAGCCTGGGGCAGGGGGAGGCTTGCTCTAGTCATGCCATACTGTGGCCAGGTACCAGAAAAAGCCAACCAACCTGAATGGGAGATGGGAGGAAAAGCCCGCCAAAACCTGCCGGTTGGCTCTTGTCCCTAGCATTGCAGAGGCTAGTCCAGGACAAAAGTAAGCTGGCTAGCCTGAGTGGGAAAGCAGAGGAGCTCCCCTCTTCCCACCCCAACCTTGCCCCCTTGAGCGGTGTTGCTGCAACCAGAGAGAACATAGCTAACACGTGCAGGAAAAGGGAAGTGATTTCCGCTCAGACTCCTGGTCAAGTTACTCTCAACAACACTCTCTTTGGCAGTGATTTGTTTATTGAGATACAGACATGATCCAGGCCAGAATAGTGCTGTGTCACTATTCAGTTGTAATTCAGGCGGGAAAACCCAAAGATAAAGGTGATTCAAATAAAGCCCCTCCCCAGCAACCAATCACACTTTGCAACCATCCCGCCTAGCTTCGTATTCACTAACCACCACCACCACCACCCCACCTGGGAAATATACGGTTCCATTATCTACATAGCAAGCTGGCATAGACTTAAGCTCAAGGACGTTTCTCAGGGAGGAAGGTGTCTTCAGGAAAAGTTACAGCCTACAATAGTGCGGTTCACACACTTAGCCAAACACTACCCCCTGCCCTCAGGAATTTCCCTCCCCCCCTTCCCCTCATGGGAAACTAAGCAGAGTCAGTTTGGTGTAGTGGTTAGGTGCGTGGGATCTAATCTGGAAGAACCGGGTTTGATTCCCCACTCCTCCACTTGCACCTGCTGGATGACCTTGGGCAAGCCATAGCTCTGATAAGAGCTGTTCTTGAAAAAGAGCAGTTTCTGTCAGAGCTCTCTCAGCCCCACCTACCTCACGGGGTGTCTGTTGTGGGGAGGGGAAGGGAAAGGCGTTTGTCAGCCGCTCTGAGACTCCCTTGGGTAGTGAAGGGCGAGGTATAAATCCAATCTCTTCTTCTTCTCTTCTTTGACACTGGCATCATCTTGTTCCCGAGCTGCTGCTGGAGCCGCCTGGGGACCAAAGCAAGTGGCTGGTTTGAATGTAGGTGCAAAGCCTTCCATAGCCCCCCTCTCCACCAGCTGGCTACTTTCTGTCCCGAGCAGCAGCATCCAGGACAAAAGCAGTCTGGCTGGCTTGAAATGGGGGCAGGAGTAAAGCCCTTCTCCTCTCACCTACCCACCCCCAGCTAACCAACTACTTTCCATCCCAAACAGCAGTGCCCAGGATGAAAGCACGCTGGGTGGCTTGAAGGGAGGGGAGCGGAAAGCCCTTCTCCCCCTCCCCCCCAGCCACCTGGCTACTTTCCATCCCAGGCGGCAGTACCCAGGATGAAAGCACACTGGCTGTCTTGGATGTGGGGTTGCCAACCTCCAGGTAACTCTTGGAGATCTCCCGCTATTACAATTGATCTCCAGATGACCAAGATCAGTTCCCCTGGAGAAAATGACTGCTTTGGAGGATGGGCTCTTTGGCATTGTACCCTGATGAGGTCCCTCCCCAAACCCCACCCTCCCCAGGCCCCACCCCCAAATATTTCCCAACCCAGAGCTGGCAACCCCACTTGGGTGGGGGAGTGAAGCCCTTCTCTCAAGCCTCGCCCTGAGGGCTTTGTGGCTCATTAGGTATGAGGAATGGGGTGCGGTGCATCTCACACTGTTGACACCAGACTATAGTGGATGGAGACAATGGGGGAGTCTAAAAAGAAAATGAGATCTACTTGTAATCCTCTTTCGATTTACATGCCAACTAAGGCTATTTTTGTTTCATTCAACTTTGCCTATTGTTGGGCTTTATGTTTGAAATAAACTGGGCTCGAGACGCGTAGAGTGATCAGCTCATAGTTTATTAGTGATTTCAGCAAGTAGAAAGAAGACTGAGAATCCCTGACCGAAGCCAAGTACACTAGAGTTGATGTTCCCCCTCATGGATCACTGCCTTGTCGTGGCGAGGGGGCTTGCGCAGTTCAATGAAGCTGTGGGCTATGCCGTGAAGGGCCACCCAAGACGGACAGGCCACAGCAGAGAACTCAGACCAAGCGTGATCCACCTGGAGAAGGAAATGGCAACCCACTCCAGTATGTTTGCCAAGAAAACCCCATGGACGGTATCAAAAGGCTAAAAGATATGACGCCGGAAGATGAGCCCCTCAGGTCGGAAGGTGTCCAATATGCTACTGAGGAAGAGCAGAGGGCAAGTACAAGTAACCCCAGAAAGAGTGAAGCGGCTGGGCCAAAGCCGAAAGGACGCTCAGTTGTGGATGTGTCTGATGGTGAAAGGAAAGTCCGATGCTGCAAAGAACAATACTGCATAGGAACCTGGAATGTAAGATCTATGAATCAAGGCAAGCTTGACGTGGTCAAAAATGAAATGGCAAGACTGAACATCGATATCTTAGGAATCAGTGAACTAAAGTGGACAGGAATGGGCGAATTTAACTCAGAAGACCACTACTGTGGCCAAGAATCTCGTAGAAAAAATGGTGTGGCCTTTATAGTCAACAAGAGAGTACAAAAATCAGTATTGGGTACTGGGATACAATCTCAAAAATGACAGAATGATTTCTGTCCGATTCCAAGGCAAACCATTCAACATCACAGTAATTCAAGTGTATGCCCCAACCACTGATGCAGAAGAGGCTGAAGTGGACCGGTTCTATGAAGACCTACAACACCTCCTAGAACTAACACCAAAAAATGATGTCCTCATCATCATAGGGGACTGGAATGCTAAAGTAGGAAGTCAAAAGGTAACTGGAATAACAGACAAGTTTGGCCTTGGAAAGCAAAATGAAGCAGGGCAAAGGTTAACAGAGTTTTGTCAAGAGAACACACTGGTCATAGCGAACACCCTTTTCCAACAACCTAAGAGGCGACTCTACACATGGACATCACCAGATGGGCAACACCGAAATCAGATTGACTATATAATTTGCAGTCAAAGATGGAGAAGCTCTATCCAGTCAGTAAAAACAAGACCTGGAGCTGACTGTGGTTCAGATCATGAGCTACTCATTGCAAAATTCAGACTTAAACTGAAGAAAATTGGGAAAACCACGAGGCCATTCAGGTTTGACCTAGATCGCATCCCTGATGAATATACAGTAGAGGTGAAGAATAGATTCAAGGGTCTGGATTTGATAGATAGAGTGCCTGAAGAACTATGGACAGAGGTTCGTGACATCGTACAGGAGGCAGCAATCACCACCATCCCAAAGAAAAAGAAATGTAAGAAAGCAAAGTGGCTTTCTGATGAGGCTTTACAAATAGCAGAGGAAAGAAGGAAAGCGAAAGGCAAAGGCGAAAAGGAAAGATTTACCCAACTGAACGCAGATTTCCAGAGAACAGCAAGGAGAGATAAGGAGGCCTTCCTGAATGAACAGTGCAAAGTAATAGAAGAAAACAATAGAATGGGAAGGACTAGAGATCTCTTCAAGAAAATTGGAGAAATCAAGGGAGCGTTCCATGCAAAGCTGGCCATGATAAAGGACAAAAACGGTAGGGACCTAACAGAAGCAGAAGAGATTAGGAAAAGATGGCAAGAATACACAGAAGAACTATACAAGAAAGACCTCGATGTCCTTGACAACCACGACGGTATAATCACTGACCTCGAGCCAGACATCCTGGAATGTGAAGTTAAATGGGCCTTAGAAAGCATTACTAACAACAAAGCTAGTGGAGGTGATGGTATCCCAGCTGAGCTATTCAAAGTCTTAGAAGAGGATGCTGTTAAAGTTCTGCACTCCATTTGCCAGCAAATTTGGAAAACGCAACAGTGGCCACAGGATTGGAAAAGGTCAGTATACATTCCAATCCCAAAGAAGGGCAATGCCAAGGAATGTTCAAACTATCGCACAATTGCACTCATATCACACGCTAGCAAGGTCATGCTCAAGATCCTACAAGCTAGGCTTCAACAGTACGTGGATAGAGAACTACCAGAAGTACAAGCTGGGTTTCGAAGAGGTAGAGGAACTAGAGATCAAATTGCCAACATTCGCTGGATTATGGAGAAAGCAAGAGAGTACCAGAAAAATATCTACTTCTGCTTCATTGACTATGCTAAAGCCTTTGACTGTGTGGATCACAACAAACTATGGCAGGGCCTTAAAGAGATGGGAGTACCAGACCACCTCACATGTCTCTTGAGAAACCTGTATAAGGGCCAAGAAGCGACAGTTAGAACCGGATATGGAACAACTGATTGGTTCAGCATAGGAAAAGGAGTACGACAAGGATGTATATTGTCGCCTTGCTTATTTAATATATATGCAGAGTACATCATGCGAAATGCTGGCCTGGATGAATCACAAGCGGGAATTAAGATTGCTGGGGAAAAGATCAACAACCTCAGATATGCAGACGATACCACTCTGATGGCAGAAAGTGAAGAGGACCTCAAGAGCCTCTTGCTCAGGGTAAAAGAGGAGAGCGCAAAAGTGGGCTTGAAGCTCAACATCAAAAAAACTAAGATCATGGCATCCGGCCCCATCACTCCTTGGCAAATAGAAGGGGAAGCTGTGGAAGTAGTGACAGACTTCACGTTCCTGGGATCCCAGATCACCGCAGACTGTGACAGCAGTCATGAAATTAAAAGACGCCTGCTCCTTGGGAGGAAAGCGATGGCGAACCTAAACAGCATGATAAAAAGTAGAGACATCACCCTGCCAACAAAAGTCCGCATGGTCAAAGCAATGGTATTCCCAGTAGTCATGTATGGCTGCGAGAGTTGGACTATAAGGAAGGCTGAGCGCAGAAGAATAGATTCTTTTGAACTATGGTGCTGGAGAAGACTCTTGAGAGTCCCTTGGACTGCAAGAAGAACAAATCAGTCAATCCTCAAAGAAATCAACCCTTGGACTGCAAGAAGAACAAATCAGTCAATCCTCAAAGAAATCAACCCTGACTGTTCCCTGGAAGGCCAGATAATGAAACTGAAGCTAAAATACTTTGGCCACCAAATGAGAAGGGAGCACTCACTGGAGAAGACCCTGATGCTGGGAAAGATTGAAGGTCAAAGAAGACGGGGACGGCAAAGGATGAGATGGTTAGACAGTGTCATCGATGCAACGAACATGAAGTTGAGCAAACTTCAGAGGATGGCGGAAGACCGGAAGGCCTGGAGGGAGCTGGTCCATGGGGTCGCAAAGAGTCGGACTCGACTGTGCGACCGAACAACAACAACAAAAGGTTACACCCCAAACACACACACACACACACTCCCATGATAGGCTATTTACACTACATTGTTATCCCATTGGTTTACTTTAGGATCCCTGTCTCCCTATCGGTCCACTCTAGGCTCCAAGTCAGCTATTGTTATGGATCCTCAAGCTCTGTCCAAATTAAGCATCAGACAAAGTATGGTCTAGGCTCAATACATTACAGTGTTGTTAAAGACTATGTGGGTTTTCCTTGTGGTTAGGGTTGCCAGCTCTGGGTAGGAGGGGGTTGGGGAGGGGACAGACCTCATGTCATTCTGCAGAATCCACCCATTTCCTCCAGGGGACCTAATCTTTGTAGCTTGGAGATCTGTTAAAATCCTGGGAGAACTCCAGGCCCCACCCAGAGGATGGCAACCAGAATCACAACAACCTCCCCACGGTTGAGTGATGTTGTTTCCTGCTGCTTCTCCCAGCATACAGCTGAGTCTCTCGGGCCCTAAGACTGCAACTCCTGCACAGCTGAATGCTTTGAGCTTTTGGAAATGAACTAAAAACTGAAATCAGTTGGGGGAGAGGTGAAAGTGAAAGACGCGGAGGAATGGGGCTTGGGCTTTGGCCTGTGGGTTGGGGGAGTTAGTGCTTGGTGGAAAGAATGGACTTCAGAAAACTTGAGAAATAATACATTAATAGAAAATACACAAGTGAGTAAGAGTTAAGTTTAAAGAAAGGGCGCGTGAGTAGAAAAATCCATTTTCAGTTGGCTGACAGCGGTATGGAACTTGGTAGGGCTCGGTTATGACCAGGGGCGGATGAAGGCTCACAGGTGCCCTAAGCACTGACCAATCATGACAACTGAATTTAGCTCCATCGTTTTACTTTTAAACACATGCATTTTAGTTTTAAACATAGCCTGTGACACTGCACCTCGCCAACAAAAAATAGAAGATAACCCTAGGGTGCACCATGATCAATTTGCACTAGTTTTATCAATTTTATCATTTTTTTTAACAAATCTTCATTCGTTTCTTTTTTCTTTTCACCCTTTCCCCAACTTTGTGGTGCCCCCTTTGGCCCTGGTGTCCTGAGCACCTGCTTAGTCTGCTTCATGGCTAATCCGGCCCTGGTTATGACTTGGTTTCCTCATGACAGGGAGATTCTGTGCTAGTCTGGAAAAGAAAGTCTGTGCTAGTTTGGCATGCAGGGTTGCCAGGTGTCCCCCCCCCTCCCCGGGCCACCAGTGGTGGGCAGAGGGGTGCCAGCTCCAGGCTGGGAAACTCCTGGAGGTTTGGGGGTAGAGACCAATGCTCCCTCTAAGCTGTGGAGCTTTGTGAGCAAGAATCCTATTTGGTGAGCTACTGGCATTAAAGTTGTGAGCGACTGACCTGGCTGCTGCATAAATTAGTTTGCTCTGGAGCCTTTAGCCCTTCCTGAGCTAAGACAAAAATGTGTGAGCCAGAGGCTAAAAAAATGTGAGCTAGCTCACGGGTGCCCTCGGCACTGACCCATCTTGGTGCCCCTCCCTTTCCACACTGACCCCCAGTCCATTTTAGTGGTTGACTTGTCTGACCAGATATACAATGCAGGTTGCAGCAATACAAAAAATTATTCATAGGATAACACAATAAACTGTACAAACTAAGCTTTTTACCCTTTTCCCAACTTTGTGGCGCCCCCTTTGGCCCTGGTGCCCTAAGCACCTGCTCAGTCCGCTTCTTGGTTAATCTGCCCCTGTCTGTAGTCTATAGATAAACTGTCATTCTAGGGGATACCCAGGTCCCACCTGGAGGCAGGCATCCCTATCAGAGGACCAGTTTTTGGCAGCTGTGGGAAGTGCCTTGAAATGAAAGCCTTGGGAAGGAAGCAGCCCATGATAAAGTATGTGGTTTAATATCAGAGTTATAATACCGCACTACCTTGCTTGGGTGACAAAATACCTTGAACAAGCCCTGAGCAAATGCCTCCACTGACGCACTTGGCCCAGTAAGTTCTGTATCTCACAACCACCAAGTAATGACCATGGCTGACCCTGGTTAGCTTCCGAGATCCGAGGATATCAAGCTAGCCTGGGCTAGCCAGGTCAGGCCGTAAGATTGTATTAATATATTTAGTGATGTAGGGTAAGGTTATCATGACCCATCAACAGCCAGTTTGGAGTAGTGGTTAGGAGTGCGGACGCTAATCCGGGAGAACCAGGTTTGATTCCCCACTTCTCCACATGCAGCTGCTAGTGTGACCTTGGGTCAGTCATAAGTTCTTTCAGAGCTGCTCTCTCAAGAGCAGTTCTTGAGAGAGCTCTCTCAGCCCCACCTACCTCACAGGGTGTCTGCTGTGGGGAGGGGAAGGGAAAGGGATTGTAAACTGCTCTGAGACCAGGGCTATTTTGGGGCAGGAACACACAGGAACGGAGTTCCGGCTGGCTCCCAAGTTGGCCACACCCAGCAGGAACTAATTAGCATAATAGGCCACACCCAACAGCAGAAACTCATTAGGATTGGCTACATTAGGGGTGTGTGGCCTAACATGCAAAGGAGTTCCTGCTACAAAAAAGCCCTAGGTTTTGACAATAAACAAGGTAAACAGAATAACAAGCAAAAGGTGGGCGTGGCTGGATGAGCACACTTCTGGTAACATGGGGGTGCGGCCTAATGTGCTAATGAGCTGTGCTGTCAGGGGTGTGGCCTAATATGCTAATGAGTTTCTGCTGTTGGGTGTGGCCTATTATGCTAATGAGTTCCTGCTGGGCTTTTTCTACAAAAAAAGCTTTGTCTGAGACTCTTTTGGGTAGTGAAGAGTGGTGTGTAAATCCAATCTCCTCTCCTCTTCTCCTCCTCCTCCCTTGGGCTACAGATAACATAAGTCTATTTGTCATCAAGGTTCGAATGATGCAATCAATTCAGCATGGCCTTTTTACTTACAGTCACTGTTTTGGAGCAAGACCAATAACCTTGTACATCGTTACACGAAAGCGAATCGTGATTTCCTTACGCTGGAGGACACCTTGCTGGGCTATATAGCAGATGGAATGTCGTGGTGTGGAATCTCCAGTGCTCCCGGTAAGAAGAACTTCTTATTCTTTACAAGAAAAAGATTCCAGGGCTTTTGTTAGTTTTTGTACTGGGCTGGCCGGAGGACAAGGCTTTCATTCCATTCCCAAGGGTTTGAAGTAGAAAGAATTTAAATTTACAGGACCAAGAAGCTTCAGGACCAGAGAGTTCAACAAAGTCAGTTTCACACCAAGCAGTGAAGCTGGAGCAATATTGCTCTCTGGACTCGTGAATCTTTTGATCCTGCATTCTCTTCTGAAGAAGCATTTTGTGAAACGATTTCCAAGTCAACGTTATCGTTAAAGGAAGAAGGAACATTCTGTAAGCCGCCTCTGTAAGCCGCCCTGAGCCCGTTCGCGGGGTAGGGCGGGGTAGAAATACCCGAATAAATAAAATAAATTAAAAATATATATTATTGATAAGAATCGCACACACAAGCACTTTATCTCTACAAACAACTTTATTTCAAGTTGACTGTAATGGCTTGCTTGATATGGATTCGGACTTTTACATGTAATGTTCACTTTGAATGTTGATACTGTATTTGAATGCTGAAAAGTATGTATTTTCATCTACGCTCACATATATAATGTACTAGTAATAAGGCCTGTTGCAGAAATAAATGAAACGAGCTCTAGAGAGGGCCTGGGAGAGTGCTCCTGCCTGCAGCTGTAGCCCACAGATACCATATAAAAGGCAGGTGGGGGTTGAAGACGGGCCGGCGATGGGCAGCACTCTGCCAAAAGAGAGGCTCCACGCCACCCGGCCCTCCCAGCGGCTTCAGAAAGCGGGGAGGGAGGGTGAAGAGGGGCCAGCGATGGGCAGTGTGCCACCGAAGGAGAGGCCCCACACCACCCAGCCCTCCCAGCGGCTTTAGAAGCAAAGGGGCCAAGACAGGCCAGCGATGTGTGGGGTGGCACTGAAGGAGAGGCCCCACACCACCCAGCCCTCCCGTAGGCCTCTCAGAGACCTCAGAAGCCAGCCCATTATGGGACAAAATACATTATGGGACGAAATATGGGGCCCCATCATCCTCTACCTCCCTCAGCCTCTGGACCCTCCACCCACTGGAGCATCCATGCCATCCGTCAGCTCCCAGCACACTGTGGCCAAGACACTGGGCAGTACTTCTGTCGGCAGGATGAAGGCAATGCAGCCAGTGATCAGGGACCCATTTCTGAGTGGCAGTTCAGGCAGCCAACTGATTTTGGCACGCATCAAATCTTGCCACCCCAAAACACAATTATTATATAGGAGAGATTCTTTGCCTATTTGTTTTCATTATTCTCCATGTTCTGTTGTTCTTGTTGTGTAATCTTCTTCCGTGGTTCTCTCTGGTTGTATTCCCCATCTGGGGATCAGGCAACTGGTTTCTGGTGATGGGGAGGGGGGGCTCCCGCCCACTTTTCACAGGATAAAGGCCCTGGCGGGAGGGGGTGGTAGTGTTGGGGGGCCATCATGGGGCCCCATCCTGGACTTCTGCACAGAGCCCCAGAATCGCTAAGGACTTCCCCGGGTGCTGTGCAGATATAACGCTCGGGATGGGGGAGCATCACATACACTGCTCTTAGGACCCTTCAAGGAAGGATAGGATGAAAAATGTTTAGATGGATGATGCTTTCTTAATACCTTTGCTTAATTTAAGGTTCTAACCCAGGTTAATCTGAAATTGCCACCTTTTAAAAGATTTTTAATGATACTTCAGCCATTCATCGTATCCAGGAAAGTGAAGAAAGAGGGCTTCTTGTGATCAGAGGCCGGCCCTTGGACAGGCTAGGGAAGGCACGGGGAGGCATTTAAATGCCTCCCCGATCCTTCCAGGGGGCCCCCCCGGCCCACCCACCTCAGAGTCGCCGGGGGGGTCGCTCTCCAGGCCTTCCCTCTGTAGCCACGCACGCAGGGGTTTTGGCTGTAGTGTGTGTGGCCAACTCTGACCCTGCATTCCTCCCCAAAAATAGCCCAGCCGGCAGGTAAGTCCGGACCTGGACAGCCAGACAAAACAAACTATCTGTAAAACAGAAGCAGACCATTAAAAAAACCCCTGGTAAGATAAAAACCCTAATTAAAAGCTTGGGGGGGACAGATATGGCTGGGCCAGGCACCTAAAGGAAACTAAAGTGGGTCTTTTTGGGTGGGCAGCCGTGTGTCGGTCCGAAGGAGCAGGACAAAGTCTGAGTCCAGTGGGGGCACCTTTTGGACCAACAAAGTTTTATTCCTGGTATACGTTTCGCACACGGAAGCTTTATACCAGGAATAAAACTTTGTTGGTCCAAAAGGTGCCTCCACTGGACTCAAACTTTGTTCTAAAGTAGGTATTGTTGGGGAATATTGATCTCCTGGCTGAAACAGGATTCAGAAGAAGAAGAAGAAGAAGAGATTGGATTTATACCCCGCCCTTCACTTGGAGTCTCAGAGCGGCTTACAAACTCCTTTCCCTTCCCCTCCCCACCACAGACACCCTGTGAGGTGGGTGGGGCTGAGAGAACTCTGACACAAACTGCGCTTTTTCAAGGACAGCTGTGCCAGAGCTTGTGACTGACCCAAGGTCACATCAGCAGGTGCAAGTGGAGGAGTGGGGAATCAAACCCGGTTCTCCCAGATTAGAGTCCAGACACTTAACCACTACACCAAACTGGCTCTCACTATTCAGCAACTGGGGGTCAAGAACAATGAACACGAGAGTAAGTCCTGGGGGGGGATTGCAAGGAGAGCCCCCAACCATTAGAAGACTGAAGGGCGATCTCTCAGAACAGATTATTTCACAGTCTTGCATATCGGTAGGTAAACAACACATATTTCGCAAAGTTGTGATGACATTTGACAAGGCATAATGGCTGATGCATTCTGTCCTTCTGGTTTCCCTGTTGTTGCACACAGGGGTCATTTCGTAGAAAAAGAGGTGCAGGAGCTCATTAACATAACTCATTAGCATAACTTATTTGCATATGCCACACCCCCTGACGTCACTGGAAGTGTCAGAAGGCAACACCCACCACTCCACTGGACTGTTTTGGATTGCTAAATATTGGGGGGACGTGCAGATCTGACCTCGCAGAGGAGGGAGAGCTTGTACCTGAATAAAACCTGGCCTTAAGGTGCCACTGGACTGTTTTGGACCGGTGGGCCAGTGGGGGTGCTCTGCAGCTTACCTGGCTGCTTCTTGCTCTGACTGAGGGCTGCTGGGAGCAGGGGGTGGGGCTTGTTGCATGTGCCCGCCCCCTGAGCTCTTTACTGCCAGAGCTCCGCTCCTGTGCGCTCCTGCAGGAAATGACCCCTGGTTGCACCCTTTTGTGCTAGTGCACTGGCAAATTGTTGCAATGGTGGGAAACAGCGGTCCCAGCTTGCTCCGTGGTATAGCAGCGCTGAAGATGTAGTTCCATCGCAAAGCTGTGCATGTGGCTAGATGTTAAAAGGCAACAATGGCTGCTGAACTATGGTTCCCTTTGGACTTTTCTTTCTCCATGACTTTAGCTCTTCTCCTTCAGTATCAGTCAAACCTCAAGGGGGAAGGGGTTCCAAAGGCAAGAAAACGCCCTGTCCCTATTCACCTCTGAAGGTGAGGGTGCCGAGAGTGGCTCTTGAGAGGCAGACATGGCACTGAAGCTCTGCTCCTACCGTCTCCTTTTTCATAGGGCACAATAAATCTATTTCATATTTTTGTTCAAAATATATTCATTTTAGGAATTGACTACTACTCCTGCCCAAAATGGAACGAGTGTGAGAACAACCCTGGTTCCGTATACTGGAAAATGGTGTCCAAGATGGTATGTTCTATGACATCCTGCTCAATAATATTAAGATATATGATGCTTTCATAATATACTAATTAATAAATTAAATGGGAAGCTAAACCAAATCTTACAACTTGAATGCTGACTCTGAATGAGGCCTGCCAGTTTTGCTTTTGCGTGCCGTCAGTGATCGAGAGGACAGAGAAATATACCTCGCTTCAAAGGAGTGGCTGAAAGAAGCCTTAAAAACACAAAGGAAATTAACAGCAACTAGAAGGTGTTTTAGCTGTCCTTTTGTGAAAACAGATTTTGCAGCTACCAACTAGGTGAGGGGTGGTTGAACATAGCCAGGAAACAACATCAAGGGAAGGCCTCGGCCTCTCTGCCCTGTTGTTGGCCCTCCAGAAGAACTGGTTGGCCGCTGTGTGAGACAGGATGCTAGACTAGATGGACTATTGGTCTGATTCAGCAGGGCTCTTCTGATGTTCTTATTTCTGGGTCGACAACTCTAGGAAACTATTGTGCAGAAATGAATGCCAGTTTTAAACTCTTCAACTATCCCTTGTTTCAATCAAAGCTAATAACGGCACTTGTTTTAGTTTGCAGACGCAGCGTGCGGTACAGTCCAAGTAATGCTCAATGGGTCAATAGAAAATGGTGCATTCAGAAACGGCAGGTATGTTCCTACTCCAGTGTAGCATACCAAGGAGAGCGTTGGACTGAGATTTGGGAGACCTGGGTTTACTCTGCTTCTTCACTCTGCTGTGCAGCTCATGATATGATCTTGGGCCACTCATTCTCTCTCAATCTAACCTACCCGACAAGCTTTTTATGAGGATAAAATGATGGCGGGAGAACCATGTACGTTGCTGTGAGCTCCTCAGAGGAAGGGCAGGATACAAGTGTATAAGACAGAGGGCCCTTCCGCATTCTCAGTTCCATCGCTTGTGTTGGTTCCCCCCCCCCCCATTCTCTGCATGTGGTTTGCTTCCTCTAGTGATCAATTCAATTACATCTCTGTGTGTCTGGCTTATTTCCATGCACTTTAAATCTGCAGGGTTTTGGGTTTTTTTACAAGGATATATAGTGATGTAATATCAAATTGACCACTAGAGGGAGCAAAAGACATGCAGAAAAGGGGGGAAAACCCCAAAGTAATAGGTATACCCAAGCAACGAAAATGAGAATGAGGAAGGGCCCAGAATGTTAAGCATTGCTGATCGATGCAGCTATTCATCACTGCAATTATTATAGTGGCTGAGCTAGTGATTTCATAGAGTATCGTTTACTTGTGGGTTCAGAAATTAGCCATAATTGTCATATGGCTCTTTGGCTTGGAAACGGAGATGAGCCCCCTAGAGTTGGATTCGACTGGCTTTCGAGCAAGGGAAACCTTTACCTTTACCTTTGGTCTGTTCTTATGGTCAGGCATTCCTATGAGGATTCAACAGAGAAACGGGACAGTTTCTCTGCCCAAGTTCCTAAGCAAGTGCTTGGGGGGGGCACAATGAGGAGGGTCCCACAGCTCGGGGGGGTGGGGTTGGGCTGGCTCCCAGCCATCAAGCTGCACAGGAGGTGAGTGAGCCGTCCTGGATCAGACCAGGGGTTGCCTTGAAAGGCCAACAAATGGAGCTGAGAGCCCAAGGCTGGAGTCTTTCCCCTCACTGACAAACTGGTCCTTTTGACTGGAGATGCCAGGGATTGAACCTGGGACCTTCTGCATGCCAAGCAGGTGCTCTACTACTGAGCCACAACTCCTAGATGATGTAATAATAGAACAAAAAAGTGCCTCTGAGCATTCACAGAGCTCTTTATTTCTTAGTAACCAGTCACATCAGAGCCAGTGTTGTGCAGTAGCTTGAGTGTCGTACCAGGATCTGGGGGGACTCAGGTTTGAATTCCTGTTCTGCCACGGAAGCTTGCTGGGCGTCCTTGGGCCAGTCACACACACACAGCCTAGCCCACCTCACACGGCTGTTGTGAGGATACAATGGAAGAGAACGATGTAAGCCCCAATCTCATTCTGCTGCTTGTGTGAACGTGCGCCATTCGAACCCTCCACCAATGTATGTGTTTCAAAAAGACATGTGGAAAGCGATCCTTCACATTCCAGGATGTCTGGCTCGAGGTCAGTGATTATACTTTCGTGGTTGTCAAGGACATCGAGGTCTTTCTTGTATAGTTCTTCTGTGTATTCTTGCCATATCTTCCTAATATCTTCTGCTTCTCTTAGATCCCTACCATTTTTGTCCTTTATCATGGTGTCAGCAAGCTGCCATGGTGTTCTGTGTTGGTTGTATCTCTGTACAGTTGCTAACCCCCCCCTGCCTGTGCGCCTGTATTTTACTCTGCTGTAATGCCTAAGCCAAACAACTGGAGGATGTATTGGGGGAGTACGCTTTACTGCCAGCTTGTTGCTTTTAGAGCCTGGGAACTGCACTTGTATTATGTCTGGAGATAACCTGGTTCTCAGGGAATGAGCGCGCAACCGTTTCCTTTCACCCGCCAGCGGGAAAGTGACCCATTGGTTCTGTACCTGTTTCAAATCCCTTTATTATGCTTGCCCTAACCGTTTGTAGTCAGTTCTAACAAAGAACGTGTTTGAGTCTCTTTCCAACGCTTTGAAATAAATTTTGCTTTTCTTTAAAACGTGGATTTATTCTCGATGCTTGGGGATCCAACATATTGTTAGAACTCTCAATCTTCCTATCGTCCCGAATCTGACGTGATCATGAGCGGGGCAGAGGGAAACCTACCTACAACGGAGGGGGACACGGGATCGGTCCCTACAACCTCCACATCGTTGATCACCACGACCACCATACCTACGTCGGGTGCGGTGGGGGGAGCGATTCCCCGGTT
>NW_015173198.1:314936-315105 GCF_001447785.1 Gekko japonicus | reverse complement strand
TGAACGAATGGTAACAATCGGTGCGGGACCTGATGAGAACCGTAAACGACGTGTTTGAAGCCCTGCCGGGGATGATGGACATTCGCATTGCTCATCTCCTGGCTGCACATGCCCCGCAACCGCTGGTCGCGCCGCCTCCGGTTCTACCGGCACCGGGAGCACCTGCACC
>NW_015173198.1:280871-309632 GCF_001447785.1 Gekko japonicus | reverse complement strand
CTCTCTCTCTCTCTCTGCCGTGTTTTGTGCAAGGGCAGGGCGAAGGGAGGGGGCAGGTTGTGTGAGAAGGGGCTGCCCAAGCCCAATCAGAATCTCTCAGTACCCAAAACCTTGTACCGTCGTGTGTCTCTCTCTCTCTCTCTCTCTCTCTCTCTCTCTCTCTCTCTCTCTGCCGTGTTTTGTGCAAGGGCAGGGCGAAGGGAGGGGGCAGGTTGTGTGAGAAGGGGCTGCCCAAGCCCAATCAGAATCTCTCAGTACCCAAAACCTTGCACCGTGCGGTCAGTTTCTGTAGGCACACGATGATGGGCGACTCTCACTCCCGAGTCACGCCGCCGCCTGCCACCACCACCACCCCCTCAGGTGAAAGCAGGAAACTGGGGAAGGAGGCCAGCCGGGCCGAGGCGTCCTTTGCACTCAGAGGGCGCAGGGAGCTGGCAGCCTGGACACGGCAGTGGTGCCCTCCCTCGCTCCCTCCCTCACGTGCATGGCTCTGATCCTGCTGGCAACGACGCCTGCTCCGAGGAGGAGGAGGAGGCTGGCTCTTTAGCGAGGGAAGGGCGGGGCAGCAGACCAGCGTGGCGCCCTCTTTACAGGGGTGCTCTAGGCAACTGCCTAACCTGGCTATATGACGCACCGGCCCTGGATGCAATTCAACAAAGATAAATGCACAGTATTACATCTGGGCCACAAAAACGTCAAGCACAAATACTGGATGGGGGATACATTTCTGGGGCATAGCGTATGTGAGAGAGATCTTGGAGTAAGGGTGGACTGTAAACTAAATATGAGCAGTCAGTGTGATACGGTGGCAAAAAAGGCAAATTCAGTCTTGGTTTGTATTAAAAGGGCCATAGCATTGAAATCACAGGAGGTCATTGCCCCTCTGTATACTGCCTTGGTCAGGCTGCACCTGGAGTCCTGTGTGCAGTTCTGGAGGCCTCACTTCAAAAAGGATGTGGACAAAATCAAGAGGGTGCAGAAGAGAGTGATGAGGATGATCAGGGGTCTGGAGACTGAGCCCTACGAGGAAAGGCTGAGGGCCTTGGAAATGTTTAGTTTTGAAAAGAGGAGAGTGAGGGGGGACAGGATTGCTCTCTTTAAATATCTGAAAGGCTGTCATTTGGAGGAGGGCAAGGAGCTGTTCCAGTTGGCACTGGAACAGGAGCTGTTCCAGTTGGCATTGCTGTGTTGGAACTTTGTGATAAATAAGTGGGTTTGGGGGTACAGTTTGGGCACTCGGTCTCTAAAAGGTTCACCATCACTGGCTTAGAGGGAGCACTGGATAGCGGGACAAGAAGTTTCGTCAGATGATCTACGTTTCCCCGTCGAGGTCTTCATAATTGTTTCTTCTTTGAGAAAGCAAAGGTCATTTACACCAACTAAGGGCCAAACTGGACATTATGTTTTTTAGCGAGCTGTATGGCAGCAAACCTCCAGGTAGCGCCTGAAATTCTCCCAGAATCACAACTGATCTCCAGCCCATAGAGATTGGCTCCCCCTGGAGAAAATGGGTGCTTTGCCAGGTGGACTCCATGGCATGGTACTCTGCCGAGGCCCCGGGCACTACTCTCCCCAGGTTGGACCCCCAAATCTCCAGGGATTTCCCAGCCTGGAGCTGGCAACCCCAGTGAGCCGTGCTTGCGTTTCCCTGGCTCAACTTGCATTCCCAGCAGCTGCAGGAAATGTTGTTTTGATGAACGGAGGGAGCCCTTTTCTGCTCTGAACTGCAGTGTGGGGTAAAGGGGGGCTCCAAACTGCCCCGTGCCATTTTGACAAGCTGAAAGGGCCCCCATTAGGGAATTATTGAAAGTACATGCAGCTCCAGAGTTATATGACTTGCTCCCTGCTGGGGGTGTTTCATCTTCTGAAGATGGCCTGGAGGAGACAGGAAACATGAGTTGGGTTGGGGGAACCCGGACACAACTTGTCTCGGTCTCAGTTGACCTTTATTGGCATAAAATACCTTAATAAGGATCACTATAAGAAGAAATATACATTTAAAACCAAGTATAACCAGACATATAAAACAATTACTCATTGGAAGTTTTCCTGACGTAGCTTTGTCACTGATTGTAAAAACATGGCTACATTCATTGATATTTCCGGAACAGAGTCATTTAGAAGACGGTGCACTTTTAAAGCATCAGGAAGGTTCGTCATGTTGGCTAAGATAGGGTTTAAATATCTAGCACGTAAGACCACATAAAATTGACAATGCAAACAAATATGTGAAACAGTTTCAATACATCCAGAATTGCAATGGCAAAGTCTAGCCGCGTATACTATGTTATTATATCTCCCATGCAAGATTGCTGATGTCAAAAATGTAACATTTAGGGTGATTTCTCACGAGAGCTGCCTCACAGCACAGCACCGTTTGCCTCGACACAAACGTGTCAATTTCACACCCGAAACTCCGGGGCTGCATTTCGCCTGATTTCCTCCGCAGTTTCATGATCCTCAAAAACTCTGTATCAGGGTGTGGAATCCAACAACTTGGCATGAATCCCCTCTCACACCTGCTGAAACATTCTGTACAGACTGGATTCTGTGTAGAGTCCTGATATCACATCCCTGGGGCTACGCCCACCGATTCTTCTTTCCTGAACGGGACTACTAACTTTAGGTCCTTCCTTTCCTTCTTCCCTCTCCGACAGATAATGGGCAGAATAACATACAAAATGGAGATAATTTATTCATTGAATGTGCACAAACTGATCCTTGCAGAGCCTAGTTCTTTGCAGACAAATTCAAGGGTTGGGGCAAACGTATCTTCTTTTGTGAAAGTAGTAGTGCCTTGTAATTACTGAAGATTTTAGCCTCATCCCTGATTTGCCTAGTAAAAGTGTTTTCTGTTCTTTGTTCCATGTTCCTGTTCCACCAAGCATTTTTGGAAGCATTGAAATACTTCACTTAAATCCAGAGAAAGTCTCCACAGTAGAAGTTTGGCTTATGCATGACATTGAAGGAACTCAAAGGTATGATTTGCCATTGCAGAATAAGATTTCTTTATATCTGTGGTTCAGCTTAAAATGGACAGGCCTAAAATGGTGCCTTTTTGATAAGATATGTTTCTTTCTTACCAGCTGTGTTCTGTTTTTTGTAGAACAAGTGTTGTTCAGAGTGTGAAACTATTTTTTGTTTAACTGACATTGGGCTTTTCCGCATTCTTAATTTCCTTGCTTGTAAGTTCCTGTTTCTTCAGGTTGTCGTCGTCGTCTTTTTGCTCCCTCCAGTGGTCAGTTCAATATTACACCAGTTTATGTCGAGCATAAAAACCTGCAGGGAGATATGCTAGACACAAACCAGTGTAACAGGCTCGTAGCCAGGATTTCTGAATTCAGGGGGCCTTTAAATAAGTCAGAAAACACTGATAAAATAAAAATAAAATAAACTCACACTCGCAGGTAGGAGCAGGGTTATTTCCCCTATTGTGGAGGGTGGGTGTAAGTGGAAGTCAGTCACTGACTCCAAGTAACCTGAGGAGGATCCCCTCCTCCTCTCATTTCCCCCTGCAACCGCATTGGCTGTGTGGAGTGCAGGGAACTATGGCGAAAGTGGCGGGCTCCTGTTCGGTTCCTTATTTCTTCCTGGCTGACTTCATGCTGCCACGGTGACTTTGCCTCAGTCACACCCCCACCCACCGCCCTGCAGGGGGGCTTTCTGCTGCAACACTTCTCAGACTTGGAAATGGCAGCCCGCCTGGGGAGACAAGCCAAAGGAGGAGAGGTGGGCAAGCAGATGGGATGTAGATGGCTGTTCTGCTGCTGCTGGTGGCTTGTGTGCACCCTGCGTTGGTGCATCCGGGCTGGACTGAGAAGGCGGGAGCTGAAGGAAAAACCCGGGAGGGGAAGCTGAGGGAGTGCTGTGTTTCTCTCTCCCTTGGTGGCCAGCTTCCTCAGCGATGAGGGCACAGGTGCATACAAGTGAGCAAGGGCTGCAATCTTGCACTGGAGGGAGAAGGGGAGAAATCTCTGTAGTTGCAGGTTCAGCCACAGGACCCACAGCCCCCTAGCCGCACCTCACCTGCCAGCCCGCTCACCTGGCTGCCTTGCACTGCTTCATGCCATGGCTTAGGGATGTGCATTTGGTTCATCTGAGCTGAATGCACCCCCAAAAATGGCCCATTCAGGTGCCTTTCGAGCTGCTGTGGGCCGATTCAGATTCTCTGATCTGAATCTGCCCCATTATATCCTATGGGCCATTGAAGTCAATGGCAAAAACATAGGGTATATTCTAGTGGGCTGGAGGGGAGTTGGTTTGAGGGAGAGGCTCCAAAATTGCAGGGTAGCTGCTGGAGCCTCTCCCCAAGATACCCACCAAGTTTCAAGAGTGTAAGTCTGTAGAGCCCTGACCTGCAGAGCCCGGGCCAGCCTGATCGCCTCAGTTCTTGGAAGCTAAGCAGGTCTGGCCCTGGTTAGTATTCAGAAGAAGAAGAGATTGGATTTATACCCCACCCTTCACTACCCAAAGGAGTCTCAGAGTGTCTTACAAACTTCTTTCCCTTCCCCTCCCCACAACAGACACCCTGTGAGGTAGGTGGGCTGAGAGAGCTCTGACAGAAACTGCTCTTTTTCAAGGACAGCTCTTATCAGAACTATGGCTTGCCCAAGGTCATCCAGCAGGTGCAGGTGGAGGAGTGGGGAACCAAACCCAGTTGTCCCAGATGGTTTGCCATTGCCTGGCTCTGTGTCATGACCTTGTTATTTCTTGATGGTTTCCCTTCAGTTTGGTGTAGCGGTTAAGTGCGCGGACTCCCGCGCACTTAACCGCTACACCAAACTGAAGGGAAACCATCAAGAAATAACAAGGTCATGACACAGAGCCAGGCAATGGCAAACCACCTCTGAAACGTCTCTTGTTATTTATTTATTCATTCATTCATTTATTTATTCAATTTATTCAATTTCTTAATCGCCCTATCCCAGCTTACGCCGGTCTCTGGGCGATGTACAAAGGGGCACAATGCCATAAAATATACAAAACATTAAAATACAGTATATAACTTAATAAAAAATTAAATTCAGAATAAGAGATCCAAGATGAAAACCCTGCATGGTGGCCATAACCCAGCCATGACTTCATGACCCAAAGAAAAAGAAAAGCCTGTAGTCTGGATGTGCCCAGATAGCTGAAGGTGGTATGACGTGCAGACAGGCGCCCATATCCATCACGATATCACCTGTTCACATGATTATGTTTCAAAAACTTGTCTGACTAGAGACAACAATCTGGCATTAAATACAAGTGAAAGGAAATCAACTCTTTTAAAACATGTTTTTTTTAATAGATGCTTTGCATTTGGGAAATTGTTTATTTGGTTGCAGTTTCTGCTTCTTGACAGTAGGGGGCTCTCTGACATAATGTTTCACTTATCCCAGCAATGCTCAAATTTTAGCAACTTAGGGAATCACATTTTACTTTATTTCTTTTGCTGCCCCCAATGACCAGGCAAGGAGATGGGATTTTCCTTCCTTGATTTTTTAAAATTAACCATACCTGTACACAGATCGTAAACATTATCGTCTTAATGAGCATAATAACAATGGTATATATATTTTCCCTAGTGAATCTTGTGCAGGGCCATCCATAAAAATGCTGACAAGCATCCTAGAAAACCGAAACATCAGCATCACTTGCAAAGAGAATCACAGGTAATTTGCTATAATGCTTTTGGTACTTCTTGTCGACTTGTTTCGAGGTTTATACCTCAGCTGTTCAGACTAATTTACCATTTTCTGATTTGTGGGCATTGCAAAGAGAATGGGTGCTGCGTAGGTGCACTGCTGCAGTTATCAAGGTTAGTTTGACAGTGCATCTGAGACAATCTCTAGCCAATATACAAAGATCCATGAAATAGTTCCTTTGGAGCTTTAGAACAGCACTCCCTTGTGCAGCCTGACAAACTGCTTTTGAAACTATGTGGAATTTTAAAAGTAGGTGGTGTGATGTGGACAGAGGTTGGCTACAGATCAAAAGTTCCCATGAAGTAGCACAGTCCCTTTGATCTGCCCAAGCAGCTCATTGGATCTTACCTGTGTTCCTTTCTGGATCCATTCAGGTGGAGGGTCCAGAAAGGATCATGATCATGATCATTTCTAAACTGAGACAAAGTCAGGAGGACTTCTTAGGAAAGTGTCGATTCCCCCTTTAATAGATGGATGTGAGCCAGCAATGCTTCGGCTAGCCTGACCCTATCTGTGTCTATTCGGAAATAAGATGAAGGCGGGTCACCGTGTCAGTCTGTCTGCAGCAGTAGAAAAGAGTAAGAGTCCAGGAGCACCTGAAAGACTAACAAAATATGTGGCAGGGGAGGAATGTTTGTGAGTCTATAGGGATGCCAGCCTCCAGGTGGGACCTGAAGATCCCCTGGAATTACAGTTCATCTCCAGACTACACAGATCAGTTTCCCTGAAGAGCATGGACGCTTTAGGAGGAGGACTCTGTGGCCTTGTATCCCACTGAGGTCCCTGTCCTCCCTGGGCTCTATCCCCAAATCTCCAGGAGTTTCCCAACCTGGCGCTGGCAACCCTGTGAGTCCCTGCTCGCTTCTTCAAGATGGGTAGCCCTGCTGGTCCGTGTGTAGCAGCAGAAAAGAGCAAGAGTCCAGCAGCACCTTAGAGACTCACAAAATCTGTGGCAGGGGAGGAGCTTTCATGTGAGTCCCTGCTCACTTCTTCAGATACAGAAGTAACTCCTACTGAGAACGTCTCCCCCGAGTAGACGGGCGTGCAGTGGGATCTCAGCCTTTTTGCTTTGTTTTTATTTTGATCTTTGCAAACTGCCCTGATCAGGGGTCCCCAGCGTCGTGCCCACAAAGGGGTTTTATAAAGTGGGTAGGGCCCGGCAGGGCTTTTGCCGAGCGAGGCTTCTGCCTGACCACTGGAGGCTTCATCGGCTGTGCATATTTTTGACAACGTCACTTGGACAGCCGCTGCCACCACAGCACGAGGATCTTGAGTGTGTGACTGAAGGGAGGCTGCAGCGGCCATTTTTGTGCCTGGCTTCACCTTGTGCAGCTGCCATTTTGTGGCAGCCACTCTGTTGCTGTGCCCACCGGGCTGTGTCAAAATCCCCAAAGTGCACACGGGCTCAAAACGTTTGGGGACCCCTGGTCCTGATTAAGGTAGATTGTGTCTGGAGCTTTTGATGCTGCCTTTTTCTAAAATGGCTCCTACGTGTAATGGTTCTGAAGCATTTCTTATTGTTTTACAACAGGCCAGTCCAGTTGCTTCAGTGTGCCAGCAATCCTGACCACGCCACCTGCAGACTTTGCCCGTATGCCACACAGTGAAAATGTGGTGCCTTTCGTATAACATGAATGGAGTTTATTTATATAAAGGAATATAAAGAGCCAAACTGGGTTTGTATCTGTGAGGCCAGATCTCGCAGCTAACGTTGCCGTTCTCCAGATGCGGCCCGGAGTTCTCCCGGAGCTACAACTACAGGCTGCAGAGACCTGTTCCCTGGAGGAAACCGCAGCCTTGGAGCGCAGACACGATGGAGTCCTGTCCCTGCTCGGCTCTCTCCTCTCTCCAGACTCTGCCTGCCCCAGGCTGCTCCCCCAAATCTCCAGGAATTTCCCAGACCAGAGCTGGCAACTCTAACTCCTGCGATCGTGTGGGGAGAGGGTGACATGCGAATTACAAAATGTCCCCTGTTCAGGGCTCAGTTTCCCGTATTCTTTCCCCCAATGTCATTTTCCCACAAGCTGTGCCTGGAAGCAAAGACAAGTGGATGTAAAGCAATAGGGAAGAGGAATCACAAGAAGACTGGCGGTGTGCAGGGAGAGGGTTCCTCGCCTGGCTACTCCTTAAATCACCCCCAGCCCTTGCTTTCACATAGATCACTGATTCCCAACTTGGCCCCTGCCATTGTGTTTCCTGGCACCCATTTTCCTTTTCCCTCAATCAAAAAAGGCAACCTCGGCTTCCTCATTGGAGCGGAAAATACCTCAGAATTTATCGGACCTCGAATGTGCAGGAAGCACCGTAACCTCCCAGAAGTTCCTGACCGCCCCCAGCTACCAGGGCAGCCATTTTGTGCTCGACCACATTATCCATGGCAGCCATTTTGTCCTCTGAATTCCAAAAGGGTCCATGGAGACCCAAACATAAATTACGGCAGATCTGGGTTTAAATGCATGACCTGGCTAACCTCACAACTAGATGGGTATGCATATAAGAGCATAACTGCATATGACCAAATTCTGTGGTGTGGCCCTAACAAAAGAATGGAAGGTGATAAGGTAAGAGAGAGCACAGGCTGAGAATTTCCAGTGTGGATGGCTGTTGCCATAACAGTCAAAGAAAAGAAACATGAGGCGGGTTGGGTGGTACAATGAATCATAGAATGATAGAGTTGGAAAGGGCCATCCAGTCCAACCCCCTGTCCAATGCAGGACCAGCCTAGAGCATCCCTGACAAATATTCGTCCAGCCTCTTCTTGAAAGCTGTCAGTGAAGGGGAGCTAACCACCTCCCCAGGCAGTTGATTCCACCTCTGAACCACTCTGATGGCGAAAGGGTTTTCCCTAATATCCAGCTGATACCTTTCTGCATGTAATTTAAACCCGTTGCTTCGGGTCCCCTCTTTTGCTGCCCACTGGAACAGCTCCTTGCCCTCCTCCAAATGGCAGCCTTTCAAATGTTTAAAGAGAGCAATCCTGTCCCCACTCACTCTCCTCTTCTCCAAAGTAAACATTCCCAGGACCCTTCGGCTTTCCTTGGAGGGCTCAGCCTCCAGACCCCTGATCATCCTCGTCGCTCTCTTCTGCGCCCTCTCGATTTTGTCCACATCCTTTTTGAAGTGAGGCCACCTGTGCTTCACATGGGCTTGGCTTGATTCCAGCCCCCAGTGGCATGGGCCAGCTGGTGGCAAGGCACACCGAGGATGGGGATACCTTGACTGGAGAAGTCAGAGAACCTAAACTGGACCTCCTTCGTTTTTCCTTTCTCTTTGTGTCTTTCCTTGCTGCTTATCAGATTATTTACGGGGATGAGGAGAGAATGCTGGGCTCTCTACACATTCAGAGACCAGAGAACAAGGACGTCACTTGGCTGTTAGGAGAGTCTTTCTTCCACATAATGTTGTTGCCCCACCCAAGGACCTAATATATCTTCCTTCTCTTATTTTAAAGGCTTTGTTGTAAAATCTTTTGTTACTACTTATTAGTCACTATTCTCAGTGAAAGATAATGAAAATGTCAATAAACACTGCCAAAATTATTCATGAAGTACAAAATACATAAGGTAAGTACAAAACATATAAAGGTATTCAACACTTATTCATTATTGTTATAGGTTATTAATGATGATCTCCGGAATGTTCAACTGTTTCGAAAGATACCTTCTTCTGAACAGATGAAGGAAAATGAAGAACATGTAATGTGTCTGGTCAGTTTTTCAACTGGTAAATTCCAAGAAATTCATTAGTTTCTCTGATATGTCAGAACATTACTGAGAGGAAGTTCCTGATGATTCCACATAGGGCAAATTCTGTAAGATGCATGTTACATGTTCTTCATTTTCCTTCATCTGTTCAGAAGAAGGTATCTTTCGAAACAGTTGAACATTCCGGAGATCATCATTAATAACCTATAACAATAATGAATAAGTGTTGAATACCTTTATATGTTTTGTACTTACCTTATGTATTTTGTACTTCATGAATAATTTTTGTATTCTGTTCACTTTAATATTTAAACATTAATTGAGTGCAGTCAGGATACAGTTTTCCTTTATTGGGATCCTTTTTCGAAGTACTTTAAACTAATAAACACTGCCAAAACAGAGGGCCTGTTCCCATAGGTATCTATTTCTGCTAAACCCCCTCGCACACTTTTTATCTGAATGCTATTGAGTCTCAAAAACCTGGCTTGAATGACACACACACACACGTTATTTGAATTGGGTTTTTTTTAAAAAAATTAAATGTTCTTTAACAAACTTAGACAGCATAATAAAAAGTAGAGACATCACTCTGCCAACAAAAGTCCGTATGGTCAAAGCAATGATATTCCCAGTAGTAATATGGCTGCAAGAGTTGGGCTATAAGGCCGAGCGCCAAAGAATAGATGCTTTCGAATTATGGTGCTGGAGAAGACTCTTGAGAGTCCCCTGGACTGCAAGAAGATCAAATCAGTCAATCCTAATAGAAATCAACCCTGACTGTTCCCTGGAAGGGCAGATACTGAAGCTGAAGCTCAAACACTTGTGCCACCAAATGAGAAGGGAGCCCTCACTGGAGAAGACCCTGATGCTGGGAAAGATTGAAGATCAAAGAAGACGGGGACGGCAAAGGATGAGATGGTTAGACAGTGTTATCGAGGCAACGAACATGAAATTGAGCAGACTCCGGAGGATGACGGTGGACAGGAGGACCTGGCATGATGTGGTCCATGGGGTTGTGAAGAGTCGGACTCGACTGTGTAATGGAACAACAAGTTTTTGCTGGTTCTGTCAGTTCACCTGGAGGAAGGGGAAAAGGGGTTTTCTTCCCCAGCTTTCCCACATTTGCTTCTGTCAGTAAAAGGTGGGAGGAGAGGGCAGGCCCCTTTCCAGAGCTGTTTGGCCATTGAGGGAGGACTCATCAAGGCAACCACTGGGCAACAGGCAACCACCCAACTTGCATGCCTCACCCAGGACTAGCTGCTTGATGCTGCACTCGACAGTCTCCACCAGTGTTCCCTCTAAGCCGAGTTAGTGTGAGCTAGCTCACAGTTTTTTAGCCTCTGGCTCACACATTTTTGTCTTAGCTCAGGAAGGAGGGCTCCAGAGCAAATTAATTTATGCAGCAGCCAAAATGCTTGCTCACAACTTTAATGCCAGTAGCTCACAAAGTAGAATTTTTGCTCACAAGACTCCACAGCTTAAAGGGAACATTGGTCTCCACCCCAGGAAACTTTCAGACTCGGATGTGGGATACCTGGGCTCGAAACCCCCCCCCTTGTGCCACGGAAGCTTGCTGGGTGGCCTTGGGCCAGTCACACCCTCTCAGCCTAACCTCCCTCACAGGGCTGTTGTGATGACAAAACGGAGGAGAGAAGGATGCCAGTAACCTCAGTTCCCTGTTGAGGGGCACCACTGTCCCTGTCTTGGGCTCTGGGTAGGTGGGACAGCCTCCTAACCTCCCTCTGGTATTACTAGGAACCCACCTCGGGGCTTCCTGGCAATCTTTGGGGCTCCCCTGGAGAGTTGGCAACTGACTGTTTTGCTCCTGTTCTCCTTGGGGAATCCCCGACCCACCTTTAGTGTTTCCAAGCGGCTGGGGGGACTATGTGGTACAGAGGGACTTCTCACCGTCAACCAGGGGTCATTTCCTGCAGGAACGCACAGGAGCGGAGCTCCAGCAGTAAAGAGTCCAGGGGGCGGGCACATGTAACAAGCCCCACCCCCTGCTCCCAGCAGCCCTCAGTCAGAGCAAGAAGCAGCCAGGTAAGTTCCAGAGCCCCCCCTCCACTCCGGCCCCCTGGTCCAAAACAGTCCAGTGGCACCTTTAAGACCAGGTTTTATTCAGGTACAAGCTCTCCCTCCTCTGCGAGGACAGATCTGCACACCCCCCCCCCCCCTCCATAGCTAGCAATCCAAAGCAGTCCAGTGGAGCCTGAGGGGTGGGTGTTGCCTTCTGACACACTTCCGGTGATGTCAGGGGGTGTGGCATATGCAAATAGGTTATGCTAATGAGCTCCTGCACCTCTTTTTCTACGAAATGACCCCTGCCGTCAACAGTAAAATTATTTATTTTGAAAGCTCTTAATTATTTACAGGCATATTCACAGTGAACTGAAGAATCAAAATAAAGGGCGACAAAACCACTCCGTCTCGCTCCCTTCTCTACACTCAGGCCCTGTCTGGATGGTCTGCAGGGCAGGCCCATGACTTCATTCCTATGGAGAAGGTTAGATCAGCCGGTCTCCCAACATGGCCTCTGCCTCCTGCAGGCTCCAACCGACAGCCTGACCGGCTCCAGACTTCTAACAGACTGACTGGACTGGCTTCCCGCCCAAAACGCCACAATATATCAAACAGCCGTTTCCTGCCCAGGAACCGGCTCTCCCTCCTGCAGCATTCTGGGGCAGATCTCCTCACCACTGTTATGTACGCGGACTGCCACCAGGGGTCCGCGGCTAAAGCAGGAGCTTGGTCCCCAAACACAAAGGGGACCTCGGATCCTAGTCCTCCTAGAGTCTACCAATAGCACCCTTGGCGGGATAATTCAAACCCTCCAATGGGGACAGAGGTGTGCCGGGTGGAGTGTATATAGTTGGCCTTGCAGGGCTACTTTTCCTTGTCTAGTTGTGAAGTACAATAAACATGTCTGAACGCATGTTGTAGTCCGAGTTCTCCATGCGTCGAACCCAGTACTTTTCAACCACCATGATGGACTTCCTCAGACTGCTGGTTGGAGACAGGAGGGGAGGGGGGGAAGGAGGAGGAGACTAGGCCCAGGCCTACCTCCAGTTTAATGGCCTCCTCCTATCCCGCCCACACCAACTTAAACACATACATAAAATGGTGTTTCTCCACAAGGGGGGAAGGCAAAGTCTAAGTGAACTAAATAATAAAGCTGAAGACCTGGGGGGGGGGGGGGTGTTCCTGTTTGTTTGGTTGGTAAAGGGGAGAGGATACCGGAAGGAGGAAGGAAAAAGGAAATAGGGTGGTGAAGGGGGTACAGGGGGGGGAAATGAAGCGACCACCCAATGCTTGTGGCCTCTCCACTTGTCCTGGTCATACTACAATACTTATTAGAGGCCTCATCCTAGTGACTGGATTGATTTATTCTGGCTAATCCACTTTGCGCCTCAGGGAGGAAGGTGGACTATACATAAAAATAAATGCATACATTGAGAAAACCATATTCATATTTCCTCCAAATACAATAAAACACTGTCATTTTGTGCCGAAGCATTTGATCGTATTTTTGCTTCGCTTAAAGTAATGAGGGAACACTTTTCTTCCAAAGTGTCAAGCACCATCATTTCTTCAACTCACGGGCAAAGCTTTCATCTCTCCAAAGACATGCTGTACATATTGACTTGCTGCTACTAATAGGTAAGGTACAAAATGTATACTCTTCTTTCCATACAGAGAAATAAATCCACTGTTAGAACCAGCATGGGGAATCCAGGCATTGTGATTTATTGGTACTGCTCAGTACCTGCCAAAAGAGCTTTCTTGATTCAGTGACCTTTCCCCTAGTACAGAAAGAGCAAAATGTCCGAGAGGGCACCCCCCCTCCCCCTGTTACACTAACTGTTTTGTGGAGGAAGGGTTTGCATGACAAAACTCGAAGTGACAGAAATTTTAACCTGCCAGGGTTGCAAGAACCTGTGAGAAACGTTTGGTGCAGAACTACTGAAGAAGAAATATCTGCGCTTGTCAGAGCAGCTCTGGTCCCACCTGCGAATTCAGTACATTCTAGTAAGCAGTGCGTACAATGAGAAAAACAGGCATTTGACTGGGTACTACTTCACAACTATTGCCTTGAGTTTGACCACCCTGCTTGAGCCCATACAGGTGGTGAGCCTGTGTATGAGTGAAACACCTCTTTATACTGTAGATGGGGGGGGGGTTACATGACTGGGTACAATCCACACAGAGTCATATCATTCAATAAGACTGCTTTCGCTTCCTGTATGATTAGTTCAGCACTACTGTGGCAAGCTAGAATTGTAATGTTTCTTTTCTGCCACTGGGGGCACGGCCACCCACCTGGTCATGCCAGCAGCCAGGAACAAGCAGCAGACTGGAAGCGATGGCAAGCCCCCACCCCACCCCCCTCCAAGCCCGAAGACCTCCTGCATCTCCCACGACAACGACGCCCGTGTCTTCACCCACCCACCCCGAGGAGCCACTTCCGCCCCCTGACTTTGTCCTGCACGTTGGAGGGAGGGAGGGAGGGAGGGGAGCAGCGGTAGGAAGGTGGCAGAGGCCGGGCTACCCACCCCCCTCCCTGGGATGAAGATGATGACGCTGATGCTGGCGGAGGATGGGATGGAGGAGGAGAAGGACACTCGCTTGCAGGCTTGGAGGAGGCGAGGCACTGGCCAGGCGGGGCTTGGGGCACAGAGAGGCGCACACACTCGGGCAGGCACTCCCTTCTGCAGGCTGCTGCTGGTGTTGCTCGTCGTGGTCAGCCACCTCGGAGGAGAAGGGGAGTTGCGGGGCGCGGCTGGCTTCTCTTCCCCTGCTGGCTCGACGTCTGTCTTGCGTGGCCCCTGCCCTCCGTTCGAACTGCCCAATCAAGGGCTGCCCGGGCAGCTGGGGCAACGGCGCGCGTGCCCACAGAGAGGCCTCTGAGTGCCACCTCTGGCACCCGTGCCATAGGTTCGCCAATAGGGCTTTAAAGGTAAGAACCAGCACCTTAAAGCGAATTTGGTATGCTATCGGTAGCCAGTGCAATGCCTTCAGCACAGGCTGAATGTGCTCCCTGGCAACCTACTCCACTTCAGCATACCTCCCCAACAATGTGCCCTGTCTTGGAGGAGGCAGAAAAAGGCATGAGCTTACAGCCCAAAAAAGGGCTGAAAACTTTGGGGGGAAAAACCCATCCCATCAGTTCTCCCAGGACAATTACCAGGGACTTCCCCCCTGGCATGAGAGGGGTTGTGGTGCCGGCATGCCAAGGCTCGTGCCACCCCCACCTGAATATGATGCTGCTGGCCTTGAGTGTGGGAGACGACATCCCCAGGGCAGCACCTGGCCACAAGCAAGGGGAATGGGGGAGCAGGTTTGGGAACCGGCCCCATGCATACCTGTCAGCGCGTGGCCACTCCTTAGGGTAAAAACTCTGGAGATGGGTAGGGGTGCTAAGTCCCCCGGGGGGGGGGGCGGGGATTCCCCGCCAAAAGGGCCCCCAATCCGACAGTCTGGATATGGCCGGTGGGGGGAACCCCACCCCCGAAGGGCCAGATCAGGCTGATGTGCCCAGTGTGATGACATCGCCCGGAAGTGACGTGATCACGCTGGGCGCGTTGCCGGGCGATGCTCTTGCAATCACCCTGAAAACTCCCAGACCGGGACCGGGTCCCCCCCGCTATGACAGGAAGGAGACTTGGCAACGCTAGAGATGGGATAGCTTTCTGCAATGAGAGAAATTAGCCACAGAGGATGCAGTTCTCTTTCCCCCTGGTGTGTTAGCACAGTCTGCAATTCCTGCTAACAAACAGTACTAACTAAGCAGGGACTGCACCCCATGAGACTAAACCAACTCACACAAATGTTAGAGGGGGGAGAGACTGTTCCATTGCAAGATACATAATAAATACACACCACCGTTCATATTTTTGTTATTAGTGCTGTTGTTCCTATGAGTCACTTTGGGTGACAATTTGACTGAAAAGTGAGCTAAAATATTTTTTTTAAAAAAAAAACACCCAGGATGGCACAAACGGCTGATAGATGAGGCTTTGAATTAAATTTCTTCAGGAGCCACAAGATGGCATCTCAGTCTTTTTAGGAAAAGTGTTACCTCTTGAGGTTCTAGCCTGAAACTTACCAGGTAGCTTATGATAAAAGTCCCAAATTCACCAGGCTCCGGAGTCTTTGGTCGAATCTGCATTTGCATTTTTAAATTAGTTTCATGCTGCTGTGACGCCGTCTTTCTCTATGCTTGTTTGAATGCTGTTTGGAGAAGATTCTTTTAAAGCAGTGCAGAGGTGCAATGACAGTGGAGCCGCCCCGAAAGGACATAAACATATGTGGATGTGCAAAAGTCTGCTAGCACTGTTGAGGTGTGAAAACGACACCTAATGTAGGCAGCTTTTTTGAAGACGGAGTCAAAAGGCTGGGAGACTGGTGGGAAAAACAAATGCAGATTCAGCTTTTCTGTGTTCTCCACTCTAACTGGCAGGAGCTCTTCAAAGCCTTTTCCAGATCTGCCACTCCAGACCCTCACGCTGGTTGACCATGGGACCTTTTGCAAGCACAGCAGTGGATGGAGGCGAGGGAGCTTCTTTATGGTAGCAGAATGGGGGGGGGGGGTGCTGAGCTTCCATTCCTCCGCCATTTGCAGGTATGCGGCCTGGACCTGGCTGGAGACATGAGCCAAAGGGCAAGAACAGAAGGGCTCTGGGCTCTTAGCTTGTGGCCCATAGAGGGTTGCCAGGCCTGGGTTGGAAAATACCTGGAGATTTTGGGGGTGGGTCCAGGAGAGGGTGGGGTTTGGGGAGGGGAGGGGCCTCAGCAGGGTCCAGTGCCACAGAGTCCACCCTTCAAAGCAGCCATTTTCTCCAGGGGAGCTGATCTCTGTCAGCTGGAGAGTTCTGCAAGATGTCCCACAATGTTACAGGGGTTCCTCTACCAAGGGAAGGAAAGGGAAAGGGAAAGGGAAAGGGAAAGGGAAGGAAAGGAAAGGAAAGGAAAGGAAAGGAAACTAGGAGAGCGACAAGGATGATCAGGGGCCTCAGCTCAGGAAAGATGGCTCCAGAGCACACCAATGTATGCAGCAGCCAAATCACTCGCTCACAGTTTTAATGTAATGTAACAGTCTTTCTTCCCTCCCCAAACAGGGGCCTTTTGTCTCAGCTGGTCACCCAAGTTTAGGCCCCAGGATCCCTTTTGGGAATGGGAAGGAAGAGGAAAAAAGATGGTGGCTACAAACCTGGTTCTCTGGCCAAACCATGCAAGCAACTGCCTGGGATACCAAAACAAGGAGGGTGGCAATGCCTCTTTAGTGGCCAGCCGGAAGCTGGCACCCGCAGGAGACTGGAGGCTGGCAGGGACATGGGGGGGAGCATTGCCACAACAGCATGATGTCATTTCCTGGCCGAACACGGAAGTGACATCACACGGTTGGCACAACAGCGTTCCTTTCTTCAGTTTCCCCCCTGCTGGGCTACCAAGCAGCATCAGGGGTTGTGACTACGGTAGGAGTCCGATCAGACGGCTCTTTAGATCCACGCGAGGCACGATTGCCTCATGGATCTAAAGGTAATGTCCAGATGCAAACATCTGCGAAATGTCCCTCTTCCGTGGGCATCCAGCTTTGCTGCGCTTTGGAGCCATACTTAAAAGATAGCACTTTAAATCTGGGGCTTTCGGTTACCTGCGGGACAACTGCGGACTTTCACCCGTCTGATCGTTCCACCAGCACGTAATCCTCCCTTCGGGGTGGTCTGACGTCAGACCATCCCGAGCGGGCGCCATTTAAAAAAAATCTGTACACATGCGCGGATCAACAAGGATGTGCTGTCACATCTATGCGCATGCACAAAAAGTTTTTTAAACCCACCGCACGCCTCCTTCAACAAGGATGCGCTGTGATGCCTATGCGCATGTGCAAAAAGTTTTTTTAAAACACCCCACCGCGCATGCCTCCTTCAGTGGATGCCATCTAGACAATCCACAATGGAGGCAACACGCGGTAAGGCGATTCACCAGGGGGATATCTGGTTGTGCTATGATGGATTAAAAAGATCGGGATAAAATTCAAGATGGCACAATGACGGGATTAGCTGCCCGTCTGAATGCACCCTAGGAGGTCTCCCGCTATAGCAGTAGACGTAGCAACCCTAAATGTACCTCAGAAGCTTGTATGCTTTCTGGCCACATCATCAGTGACACAGGAGTAGATTGGTGTCATTTTTGAGACCTCCTGCTCTGTGGTTGATGGATGGAATGCTATGGAAGGTTTAAGGCAGCAGGAAACGAAGACCCAGCATGGATTGACCCAACATGGAACAAAATATCTTGAACCCGCAGCCCTGAAAAGAAGAAGAAGAAGAGTTGGGTTTTATACCCTGCTTTTCTCTACCCTAAGGAGCCTCAAAGCAGCTTACAGTTGCCTTCCCTTCCTCTCCCCGCAACAGACACCCTGCGTGGCAGGTGGGGCTGAGAGAGTTCTGAGAGAACTGGAACTGACCCAAGGTCACCCAGCAGGCTTCATGTGGAGGAGGAGTGGGGAATCAAACCCAGCTCTCCAGATTAGAGTCCACCACTTTTAACCACTACACCATGCTGACAAGCTTAAGCAAGCACTTCCCCTGGGATGACGGCTTTTCCCTCTCTAACTCTCCTCGAAGGATAGTGTCGCTTGTAAAGACCTATTTTAGGCCTTGCTTTTCACAGCCACTGTTGAGCTGAGCTCCTAGTCACAACGCCCCCCCTTTTGATAAAACTCTTGTGTATTTGTCTTAAAGAAACATTACAACAAGGTATTTGCATGCTGAAATGTACAGTAGTGCAAACAGCACAGACTTAATCTCACTGTCAAAGGACGAAGGATTATCCGTCTAGTACATCTAATCCCTTCCTTCCTCCAAGTGGCTCAGAGGAGTACACACAGTTTTTCTTTACCTATTTTACTCTCACAGCCACCCTACAAAAAGCTGAGCAAGATTGACTTGCCCAAGGTCAGCTTCCTGCCTAATGGGAATTTGAACCTGACTCTCTGAGGCCCTGGGCCAAAACTATTGGGTTAAATATAAAACATTAAAACAAATAAAATAAAAATCATTTGACTTGGAAGCTCAGCAACTTTACACAGTGTCCCCAGTCCTCCACATTTCCCGGTTAAGGGGGAAATGCTGTTCAAACAAATTACAAAGATGACCTAACTCCAATGGTAACAAGAGAATGAAATTTTACTGACAAAAATAGAACTCTCCCTAGAAATTAAAATGACTAAACTGAGTCTATCGTACTTTGGTCACATCATGAGAAAACAATGCCAATAAAGGTTATTGGAACTGGAGAAGACAAGAGTCAATGGAAATACAATGATGCTATGGAAGGTTGAAGGCAGCAGGAAATGAAGACCCAGCATGGATTGACCCAACATGGAAGACCCGACATGGATGGCTGTTAACAGTAAGATGTTTTGGAGGACATTAATTCTCAGGGTCGCCATGGGTCGGAAACAGCTTGAAGGCACTGAACACATACGAACATACCCAGGGCTGCCAGGCCCCCTGTTATAGCAAGGAGATGTGGGGGAAGGGATGGGGGGCACATGTTAGCATCATGCTGGTGTGCTGGCATAACTTCTGGTGAAAACCGTGATAGTAATGGGATTTTCTAGGATTTGCAAGACCTAGAAACCATAGAGTTTTGGAGATCCTAGAGCATCCAGTGACGTTACTTTTCACCAGCATGATGCTGGTGCCCCAGGCCCTATTGCCTAAATGGCCCTGGGGCTTGCTGGCTCTGGACTGGCAACCCGAATATCCACCATTACTTCTAAAAACAGATACCTGCTGAAGATGCCTCATCTCAAGTACAGGAACATTTGTCCTGAAAACACTGAGGCGGCTACCAATTGTCTGTAATAATCACCACTACAGGTCAAACTACGTGTTACAAATCTGGCCTCTCGATTCCCCCAACCTGACTTCTATGAAGGCTAGGGTTGCCATCCCCCCAATGGGGGTGGGGGTTCTCCTGATTTAGGGGCCCCAATCTGCTGCCGGCCAGGCAACCAGCAGGGGGAGCCCCACCCCAAAGAGCCCTGCGACGTCTGGCGTGCTCGGAAGTGATGCTTGTTGTGTGGGGGAAACTGTAGCATTTGGCAAAAAACTCTATGGTGATGCCATTGCGGTACCCATGCTTCATGCTTGGTGTGCACACCAGAAGATCCAGAGGAGCAGCCTGGAGCCCCCCGCCACCAGACAGTAAGGACCTGGCAACCAGTGTTCTCTCTAAGCTGAGTTAGTGTGAGCTAACTCACAGTTTTTTAGCCTCCGGCTCACACATTTTTTTCTTACCTCAGGAAGCATGGCTCCAGAGCAAACTAATTCATGCAGTAGCCAAACTGCTCGCTCACAGTTTTAATGGCAGGAGCTCACAAAGTAGAATTTTTTGCTCACAAGACTCCACAGCTTAGAGGGAGCATTGCTGGCAACCCTCAGTGAGGCAACTGGTTTTCCTTTTTTTAAAACAATATATTTATTGAGTTTTCAAGACAATAAACATCCATAACCTATATATTTAACACCAAGGACACCATACAAAGTACCTAGCCTAGAAAAAAAAATGTAAACAGCAATCCAGCAGACCAAAGAGATTACATTTTTCTGGTGATTATTACAGCCCACCAAACAACTCCCAACTGAGTACAAATGTCAGGTTCAACAGCAAGTAAATCTCCACACACGATTCCAGGGAAATGTTATGCTTTATTAGATTACAGGTCCGTTTCTACAGTGATATTGTTAGGAATGACTATGGGGCAAATGCATCCCTTCATACAGCGTGATGCTGCAAATGGCTAAGCAAATGAAATCCAAGTGCGCATGGGGGAATTCTCCTGGCGGGAGGTTACATAATGAACGGGAGAGTCTCCATGCCTCATGAGAGCAGAAAGATTCACACCAACGGTGGAACGTAAGCCCTCCCTCTTCCTCAAGGTTAGTCAGATAACCCAGTCTGGCAGCGCCAGTTTGCACGGTCTCAGGAGCGCCTCCCTATCGCTGTTTACAGCAAGCAAGCAAAGCAAGCAAGAAGGCGCCATAGCGCCACAGTCAGGAAAGGACACATACACATGAAATATGGCAGCTAGCTGACAACAAACAACAATTAATAATGTTTTTCAAAATATAGCTTCATTTGTTACGCAATGATCTTATACATATTAATTTTATAATTAGTTTAAAAAATTGGTATTCAACATCAGCTTTATACTCTCACGGCAAGTACTAAAAATTCCTACTTATTCCATTAGCCTTTAAATTTCTTGTTTTTAATATAACTATAGGTTATAGATTTCAAGTTTTTGTACATTTTAATTTTTTTAATCTTATTGTTTTTCAATGTCAGTCTCAGTAATATTCAAGTTTAAATCACCATCTTAATGGAGCTATTTTACTACATTGTGATCTTAACTTATAGCCACTTATTACAATTGTTCTTTATTAACTTTTCTTTTATACATTTAGTCCCTACTGCCAAATAATAATTTCCCCAAAATAACCCTATATAACTATCACTAAAAAGAAAAAAAAGTACTACAACTTAACTACACAATTCTAAAAACTATTATTTGTCATCCATATCCCCTTTCTTTCTAAAACACCCTGCTCCTTCTAACTAAAACCTACAGACACTCAACATTATGAACTTTCAGTTAATCATAAATCATAACAGTCTTTTCAGGATCAATTCATTCCAACAGATTAATCATAAATCATACCAATCCTTTCAGTGCCAATTCATTCCGACTGAGTCTAAAACACCTGCTATAACCACCACCTTCTAACTAAAACCTACACACACTCAGTATTATAAACTTTAAACTAATCATAAATCATAACAATCTTTTCAAGGTCAATTAATTGCAGCAAAACCTATCAAGTAAAAAACAACATTTCATCCCTTCTATATAACTTAATTTTTCTCCTGTGAATCTGCAATTGGGTTTTTTTTAACAGCATGTCTATATGACTTTTTTCTTTGCAGGTATGGTAATTTATCTCCATATTTCTCCTTTGAACTCTCAACCACTCATATTCCCTTATTATACTGTCCACTTTAAATTTCTAGGCACGTCGCTTTTTTCTATTCCTTCTACAATTTTTTTTTCTTTTGGAGGGTAGTCTTTGCACCTTCCTTTTTTATGTCCTTATCTTTAAATAAGTCATTTTTTCACTTTCTTTCCCAGAATTAAGGTTGGTAGGGTTAAAGTCTTAACACCTGCTTTCTTGTCCTGATATTCCAAGTTCTCCCACAGCATTCTGGATACATTGTCCTGGCTTTTCTTTATTTTCTGTTTCCAATTGAGGGCAAACCCAGCTGAGCTCTGAGCAGGAGAAGGAGACAGAGCTGCTAGAGGGGTGAGTGTTTTTTTTACTTGCTTTCAGCTGAGGGGATTCAGCTAAGGATATTGTGTGGGAGGACTATGTTTGGGAGTGTGTGAAAGTGATTAGAGTTGTTGCAGAGTTCTGGCTGCTTGAGAGAGGGAGAGGAAGGGGCATTGTTTGACTGTGATTGACTGTAATTCAGTATTTAAGAAAGCACCTTGCCAGAGGCATGAGCTAAAGGGCTCTTTGCCTGTGGCTCTTAGCCTAGGGACTCTTAGACTAGATTCTCTGTAAGAAGCCCAAGAATACAAAGGGTTTTAAAAGGGGGATTATATTTACTTATTTTAAAAGAATTATGAAGCCAGGATGCCAGCAGGGGGTTGGAGGCTATCCAGTGTTTTGCACGGAGTGTCACATGTATGACTATCTGCCCACTGGACAGAAGTCTTGGGTGTGTGCTCAGTGCAAGGAGCTCCTGGTTCTCAGGGAACGTGTTTGCTCCCTTGAGGCCAAGGTGGCTGACCTGGATAAGCAGAGACAGTCAGTTAGGTGCACAGAAAAGACTCTCGGGGACTTGATAGATATGTCCCACTCTGGATCTGGCAGCCCCGCCAATGTCAGGGAGCATGAGGGTCAAGGAGAAACAGGGCACCGTGCTGAGGATAAGGGGAATGTGCCCTCAGAAGGGACCTCTTCCCCAGCTGGTGAGCGGGTATCCTTTCGCACAAAAGAACCGTCCCTGGACAGGGTGGGAGGGGGGCTCTTTGTAGTTGGTGATTCAATCCTTAGGCAGGTAGACAGGTGGGTGGTGAACCCATGTACTGACCGTATGGTGACTTGCCTGCCTGGTACGCGAGTTTTAGATAGGCTGGTAGTTAGTGCTGGGGAGGAGCCAGTGGTCATGGTGCCTGTCAGCACCAACGATGTGGGGAAATGCAGTCGTGAGGTCCTGGAGGAGAAATTTAGGCTGCTGGGCAGGAAACCTAGGTCCAGGACCTCCAAGGTAGCTTTCTCGGAAGTGCTACCTGTTCCACGCGCAGGGCTGGAGAGACAGGCACATATCAGGAGTCTCAATGTGTGGATGAGACGATGCTTCCTCAAAACCCTTCTTTATTCCTTCTCTCAGGATTTTCAAAAATTGTTCAATAGATATCTCTCCCACCAGAGTATTTTCATCAAGTTCTTCCTCCTCCTCCTTCCTTGTTGTGGACACCATTTTTGTTACTAAATTCAAATTAATTCATTTAAATTCTAAGAATAATTCCATTAGAAAGTCCTATTTCATCTACCCAAAGTTCATTAGAGATCCTTGCCCGAGTGTAAAAATCGAGGTTTCCCCAGAAGCAGAAATAAGGAAACAATGACCACATAATTCACTCCCTCTCACTCTCCGGCCGCTATTCTTCTCAGTTTTGGGAAAACAATTACCGGGGTCTTTCACTGGCTGTCTTCTCTTCCTAAAGCTTGGAACTATATGTACTCACAGTTCTTTTCCTAGGTTTCTTCTGTGGTGCTGTATTGCTGTGTCTTTTATTCCAAAAAGGTGATTTAAAATGGAGGTCGCAGCTATTCGTAGACATGGCGACCATGCTACGTTGCAGTCAGACGCTCTTGCTTCGGGGTGCTAATGGCCTTCCCCCGACATTTGCCGAGTGCTGGGAGAGCCAAAACAAGCCTCTTGCACCGGCCCTCTCTCTGGGAGAACCGGCGGAGCCTCTCCCGAATCGGGGGTGCTCCAAAAGGAGCAAAAGGGAATCGGGCGGCTCGGGAGAGCCCTGAGCGCCGCCTGTCGCTGCGCCGTTCCGGCAGAAACAGGCAACTGGTTTTCCAAGCACATGGAGGCCCTGATTCCAAGTGGGACCATACCGTGAGGGGATGCTTCAGTCTTACCCCTGGGCCACTTTCCTAACCACAAATGCTTCATTGCACTATTTGCCCCATTGGGGAAAACAGATTCGTACTTAAAGAATACCCTGGGCTAGGGTTACCAAACTCCAGGTGGGGGCTGGAGATCTCCTGGAATTACAACTGATCCCCAGACTACATAAATGGCTTATTCGTATTTATTTGTTTAAAACATTTATTTCACTTTTCCTGGAGAAAAGGGCTGCTTCGAAAGGTAGACCACATAGCACTATACCGTATTGAGGTCCCTCCCCTCCACCCTCAAATCTCCAGGTGTTTCTGAACCTGGGGGTGGCAACCCCACCCTAAGCACATGGACAAAGGCTACACAAACAACCTTTATTAGCATAACAAGGTAGGATACAACAAAACACCTGAGCGAGATTTTAGGGGAAAATAAAATACAGTCTACAGAAATTCTCCAAAACAAGCGGTGTAGCAGAAACTAAGTAGAGTTGGATCTTAACTAAGAAGAGTAGGCACATAATCGTCCCCTATCTAGCACTTTTACCACTTTTGGTTCCTATCTGTTTTGCTGCTAGGGTCAGGAACTCCACCACCCATTCGGTGACTGAGGAGCGTTTGTTGGCTAACAAAGGTTCTATCCGTTTATTTAACATAAGATTGGGGGCTGGGAGAAGTGGTTTAATCAGGTGGCATCAGTGGGGAGTGAGCAATGGGCAGTCTGATAGAATATGTTGCATAGAATCAGGTTCTTTGCCGCACCTGCGCGATCTCTGTTCGTAAGGGATGTCTTTGTACCTGCCAGAAACCACAAATGAGGGGAAGATATTGAACCTGGCCACCATAAAGGCTCGGCATTGGCAAGGATTTATTAAATTTGAAAAATACTGAAGCATACAGTTTTGGGGAAGGGGAAGGCCCAGAAATCGAGGTGAACAGGTGCCCTAACAAAAGCTACATGTGTCAAATTAATTTGTGCACACGCTCTTGTAAAACTTACGTAGACTATGCAGAGTGGGTTCTGGGCCTGCACAGGTGCTCTTGCTTCCCCTTCTATTCCCACCCTCACATACATGTTGATTGAACAAAGCTTGAGTCCAGTGGCACCTTTAAGACCAACAAAATATTATTTAAGGTATCTGAAGAAGTGTGCATGCACATGTGTTAAGTATGAGACTTCACCGCAACTCATTTGACATAGTGATTCAGCTTTATCAAGGGCGTAGACTTTCCAATTTCCCGGGGGGGGCTGGGGCTGGGCCAGAGGAATTGCTAAGTTATTAAAAGAACTGGGACCCAATGACATCATAGGGAGGAGCTAGTGACATCATAGGCCATGGTCACTATCTATGGAGGTGGACCCATGTGGGATTTAGCGATGGGCTCCCCAGAAGTTTAGGGAGGCCTCTCCCCAGAAATTTAGGGAGGCCTGGGCTAACCCCAGGAACAGTTGCCTTCTTAGCACACTGCTTAGAAACTTAGAAAGCCCCACACACACCCCACACTGGAATAAGAACATAATATCAGGCCATACCACATTGCAATAAAGCCCCTACAACTGTATACAGAAATACTGAGCTTCCCTACCATTTGCCACAACTAGCCCACCACACAACCAGGATCAAGACTCCTAAGTGAACCAACAGACAGGCATACACTCGTTTGAGAAACTGAGGTCCCTGCCACACGGCAGGAAAAACAACGGCCAAAGTGCGGCTAATTAGAGCCGCACCAAAATAGAGACGCTGCGGCGGGATCCCATGGATCCCCTAGCTGCGGCACCGTTGCTCCCTGGCACGATCAGATGCCGGGGAGGAAGACACGATCAGGAGGGGGAGGCTGCAGAACTGCGCATGTGTGAGTATGCGCAGTTCGACCGGGGGCCGGGGATGCGCCGGCGAAAGGACATGCCGGTGATCCCACGGCCGGCCGTGATGCGGATTTCCCCACCATAGAGAACAATGGAGGGGATAGGGGCAACCTGTTTGGGGGCCCGTAGAATTGGACCCCCTGGTCCAATGTTCTTCAAACTTGGTTGGTATCTTCGGGAGAGACTCCAGCAGCTACACCGCGAGTTTGGAGCCTCTCCCTCAAACCCCCTCCCCTCCAGCCTTCAGAATATATGCCATGACTTCTCTCACAGGTGGAATTTGCTCCTAGAGTCGAAGACCACCACACCAGAGCTCAAGGAGGTAAGGAGGGAATTTCGCCCCCCCCCCGGCCGTCGCAGCTGCGATGAGAACAGCCAAACCGGAGCTCAAGGAGGCAAGGAGGGAACGTTTCGCCCTGCCCCCCCCCAGTCGCAGCTGCGACGCGCAGCCACAACTTTTTAAAGAGCCCCTGAGGAGAGCTGGGGGAGGCCGAGCAGCAATGCCCTGTGGCTGGGCGCTGGCTTGGGAGGGCGAGGGGTGGGCAGGGCTTCTGGGAAATTCCGGCGGGGGCTCTGGCCCCCCAGCCCCCCTGGACTTTACACCGGTGAGCTTTATTGTAGCAGTCAAGAACGCAGGCAATACAAGACAAAAACATAGAGCAACAGGCTCTCTTTTAAACAGTCCGGGCTTAGGTAGCCACGCCCACATGTTAGCTAACAACCAATAACTATTTACAGATAAGGTCCAATCAGAGTGCTTCCCTCCAGAACATTGCTCAGCTCTGATTGGTCTATTTACAATCCTGTTTCAGACTTAAGCTTAACATAGGTTTCAATACATAACAACATGAAAGCTTATATCTTGAATAAAACTTTGTTGGTCTTAAAGGTGCCACTTGACTCAAACTTTATTCTGCTGCTTCAGACCAACACAGTTACCCACCTGAAACCATATACATTTTCTAGTGTTACCAGAACAGCATCCCCATTATACGCTTCAAGCTGATGCTGTTTCCACACCCCGGGATGCTTTGCTTTGTGGATTGTTTTCATGCCAGGAGACATATGAAGGCCCATGGCTTAATATAATTAAAAGTCGTAACAGTAAACGAACAGTTTAGTTGGCAAGATTAAAAAATGGCGTAAGGTCTTTTGGACAGTAATTCAAACTGTGGTGTCATTACTTCAATTGAGCCGATGCATTCTCTGCAATTCTGCCAGATTAAATGCATCCCACACAAAATCTTTTTATTTGCATTGCTAAGGTCATAAATCAACATGTAAAAACACAAGCACAAATCAGGAACAGCCTTGCCAAGCTGACTACATCAAGCTCCTTTTAAACAATTGCTTTGCTGGATCAGGCTAAAGTTCTTTGGCTTCTTGAAGTTTACAAACCGGAACAAAAACATGGTAGACATCCTCAAGTTTCCGCCCAGTTCCTGGGACCCAGAACAAAGTGCTAGGCAGGATTCTTGCTATTACCAGTTGATACAACTATCCTCTCTGAATTGGTTGACTCCTGTTTTAAAATATGGAAACCATCCCCACATTTTTATGGTAGTGAATTATTCCACAATTCAATTGACACCTTCAAAACTGGTCAATTTATTGAGGCATAAGAACGCTCTGTAAAGAAAAATGGTCCCTTGCTTTGCTCTGAGAAATAAAACCTTTGGTTCAGGCTGCAGAGAGGCCTACAGGAATCTTCCCAGACAGTTAGAGACAGTTAGAACACAGTGATCCTGCCAGCTAAATTGTTTGCAGCTGAAGGGCTAGGGAGTACCATTTCGCCCTGGTTCTTTCAATTAGCACATTCCAGGCAACTGAAGTTATGGGGCACCTGTGTGGGAAAGGGCGGGACCTAGCTGCAGTATGGCCTTGTTTCTCTCCCCCTCTGGTTCATCCCTGGGCATTATGTGCCTAGCAACCTACAGATAGTTACACCATCTCTTTTTTTCTTTTTTTTGAGCCCCGAAGGGAATTTTTTATTATTTTTATAAATCTACAATACTACAGAAAATAATAAGGGTGGGGTACTACATATATGTGAGAAAGGGAAGAAACCAACTATACCTAAAAACCCAAGAGAGGAGATCCTCAATAAAGCTTAGTTACATTAAGTCATAACTCTTGTAAAACAATATGAATTGAGTCAAGCTTTTCACACATTTTCACTTTTCTTTAGCAAATTTAGCTGTTCAGAAACCATACCCCCCCCCATCACCAAATTTATGCATCAGCAACCTCGAGGCACAATACAGAGTCCTTCAGCCTCTATTTCTCTTTTCCTCGACTCTTCCTCAGCTTATAGGGGCTTTTGGGAGCTGCAGCTCCTTGCGCCGCCAGAGAGTCCTCTCCGGAAGATTCCGTCTCTAATTCCCCACTCAAACTGTTATCGTCTTCTTTTCCTTCCTCCTCTTCTTTTCCCAGCTGAGTCTTTAAGAATTCTTTGGCTTTAAAGGCAGAGTCAATTTTTTCTTTTTTGTCTTTCATCTTGAAAGCCACTCCTTCCAGAAATAACCATTTGTATCCAATTGAGTTTGTCTGAAGATAAGTCACCAGCTCTTTGTACTTCCTTCTCCATTGTCTTACGTCAAATGGAATATCCTTAAGCACCCTAATCTTGGTTTCCCCCATTTTCAGGGGTGTTCCAGAAACAACTTTTAGGATTGCATCCCTTATGTGCCTCTTCGAGAATCTCACAACAATCTCCCCAGGCAGATTATTCTTTTTTATATATCCTGAATATGATCGATAGACCACATCCATTTCGCTTAGTAGCAGTTCTGCCGTCATTTCTGTCGCTGGGGCCAACAATTCACTCATTAGCTCTTTAGGATTCTCTCCCGATTTTTCCGGCACACCCTGGAAGCGAAGGACCATGTTGGCCTTATCCATTTGCACCTGCAGCCATTTATTTTCCATTGAAGTTTGCTTTAACTCCAACTTTTGGACTTTCTTCTTTACTTTTTCCGTTGTTGCAGCCACCTCTTTGATTTTCTCACTTTCTTGCTTCATTATCTGTATCATATCATTCATCTGGGTTTGCTGTGCTGTCAACTGGTTTTGCTGCACTGTCAGATTTTTGGTTACTTCCGACATTTGTTCTTTGATGTTATTCAATGGCTCCAGCAGAGGGCGCATACATTCCGCTACAGTCTTTGCTAGCTCATTCGTCACTTCCGTTTTAGGGCTCTCCAGTCCTTTTACTTTCGGAATCAGCTTGTCTTTGTCCCTCTTGCCCGCCATCTTTGCCGTTTGTTTACTCTTTGTAAAAGTTTTTAAAA
>NW_015173198.1:278074-280476 GCF_001447785.1 Gekko japonicus | reverse complement strand
CCATCGAAGAGGCTACCCCTCAAAGCTCCTTGGCCAGGACACCTTTGCCGGTATTCTGGGGGGGTTAACGAGCCTGCTCGCCCCCTTCTTCGGCCAGAGTGTGGCTACCCCCCTGGGAGGTCTGGGAGGAGCATCCGCAGTCGTGGAGCTATCGACCAGAAGTCTCCAGACTTGTAGAGATTCTTCAGAGTCTTAGAAAGAGGTATTTTACATCTAGGTAAAAGTTTTTAAAAAGTCTCTGCAATGTGCTCAATCACTTCTCTACATTGGTGAGTACATCTGAACAGTTTACTCCGCGTCTCTGCTCGCTCCCCCCCCTTTTCGTTTAAAAGTCCATGTGCATGGGAGGCGTCCCCCCCCCGCACGCTTTTCCCATTCTGCTAGATGGGGTGGGGAGTGTCTTTTCTTTTAAAATTCATTTCTTGGTTGACTCACGTTCATAGCTGGTCGTCCGACCACTCTTCTTTCATCGTTTTAAATGCTCGATCTCCTGCGCTTGACCCGGTTAGCTTCACTAGTGCTTAATCAGCCTCTCAGCTTGAAGAACCACTGGAGAGGAGGGGAGCCTCGATTCTCTGGCATTCCGCCATCGAAGAGGCTACCCCTCAAAGCTCCTTGGCCAGGACAACTTCGCTGGTACCCTGGGGGGGTTAATGAGCCTGCTCGCCCCCTTCTTCGGCCAGAGTGCAGCTACCCCCTCGGGAGGTCCAGGAGGAGCATCCGCAGTCGTGGAGCCAGAGGTCAATTTGGGGGGGGATCGCGGGGGAACACAGTTCCCCTGGGTGAGGGGTGGGGGGTGGGGCACATGACGAAGCCCCGCCCCCTGCTTCCAGCCGCCCCGCTTCCAGCCCTCATTTAGCCAGGAGGAAGCAGGAGAAGAGGGAGGGTAAGTTGCTTCCTCCCGCCTCTCCCCGCCCCTGCCTGCCTGGGGCCTGGGAGGGCCTTGGCAGGGCTTCCTCGCACTCCCACCGGCCTTGCAGGGGCCACCGCCGGGCCCCTGATGTCAGGGGGTGTGGCATATGCTAATGAGTTATGCTAATGCATTATGCTAATGAGTTCCCCTAGCTCTTTTTCTACGAAACGACCCCTGCGTGGAGCCATCGACCGGAAGTCCAGTTACACCATCTCTCTAGTTTCTGATTGGCCTAACAGGCCTGAGGTCAATCAAAGACCCTCTCCATAAATCTAGTTAGCCTTTGCTATCTGGCTGGACTTTGTGACCACTTAGCACTGAAGCATGCAAGTGGTTGTGCAGCTCCCTTGACCGGTATCCGTCTTGACTGCTGCTTGGAAGGGCTATGCCCTGAGCATCTTGATTTGCTGGAGCTAACTGCCTAAGCTGAGCCAGAACAGTCATTTGGAACCTTGACTCTGTGTATTAGCTAGGGTAGATAGGGTTGCCAACCCCCCCCCCCGGTTTGCCAGGGGTCCCCTGTTTGGGGGGGGGTTCTACCCGCTGCTGGCCAGATGGCCACCCACAGCCACGCATCTCTCTCCCTTTAAGTGTGTAGAACCCGTGTTTCCTCCCAACCCCGATCACCGCAAGCTTGCAGCGAAATGCCAGCTTCGTGCTCTTAAAAGGGAAACGCAGCTGCTCTTAAAGGGGAAACGCCGGCTCCTGCATTTAAAAGGGAAATGCTGGCTCCTTTAAGTGCAGAGAACTGCTGTTTCTGGAGATCCGGCGCACAGGTGGGTGGGGGCCCCCTCCCCCTCCAGGAACGCCCCCAAAGTCCCCCGCTGGGGGTGGAAGATGGACTTGGCAACCCTAAAGGTGGATATGCTTAGAAGAAGAGCTCTGTAAGCTCTTGGAGGATTACCTACATTAGGGGTGTGTCGCCTAATATGCAAAAGAGTTCCTGCTACAAAAAGAGCCCTGCGTTCTAGCTAGCTAGCTAAGCTCGGATGGAGAGTAGGGTGGCCAGGTGCCATGTAGCAGCTGGTGGGGGATGGGAAAGAACTCCATAGTAGATAAGAAAGGTGGAGTAAAGGCTTCTCGCTATCTATCTAAGCTAGGATGGAGAACAGGGTGGCCAGGTGTCATGTAGCAGCTTCTCCCGGCCCGCGCCAAAGCGCTGGGGCTAGGGAGAGGCCCGGAGAGCCTCGCAGCTGGCTTCCCCAGCCCACGCCAAAGCGCTGGGGCTGGGGGAGGCCCGGAGAGCCCTGCAGCCAGGTTTCCCAGGCCCGCGCAGAAGTACTGTGGCTCGGGGGAGGCCTGGAGAGCCCTGCCGCCGGCGCCAAAGCGGTAAGTAAGGGATCCACGGGGGTGGGGATGGTGGGGGCTTTGCCATCTCTTTGCCATCTTTCCCTCCTTTCCTTTTCTTTCCCTTATCTTTCTTTCTTCCTTCCTTCCTCTCTTTTCCTCCTTACCTTCTCTCCTTTTCCTCTTTCCCTCCTTCTTCCCT
>NW_015173198.1:258682-278021 GCF_001447785.1 Gekko japonicus | reverse complement strand
TCTTTCCCTCCTTCTTCCCTTCTCTCTCTTTCTTTCTATCCTTCTTTCCTTCTCTTTCTTTCCCTCTTTCCTTCCTTCTTTCCTTCTCTCTCCTGTCTCTCTTTCCTTCCCTCTTTCCTCCTTCTGTGGCCCTACTCTAGTGAGAAGGGGTTTAAACTTTAAACCCCTTCTCTCTTTGCTCCCCCCCCATGCAGGCCAGCTAGGGAAGGGAAGGGGAGGCTTTTGAAGATACCTTCCCCCCCCCTTTTGCTTCCCCTTCTGCCATCACTTCCAGTGATGGCAGGGGGCGTGGCATATGCTAATAGTCTAGTAGCTCATTAGCATTCCATATGCTAATGAGCTCCTGCAGCTCTTTTTCTATGAAAAGACGCCTGGACGTAGGCACATCAGAGGCGCAACGCTGTAGGTTTTGGGTTAACCTCTATGGTACAATTAGTGGAAGAGAAGAAGAGATTGGATTTATATCCCGCCCTGTTTGAGAGATGTTTCTTGTTCCATCTTGGACTGATGTTAATAAGAAATTCGAATAAAGGTGCCGGGGAAGAAGGGCTCACACCGAAGTATTTGGTTCCTTTTGAGCCAGTTTGATGTAGTGGTTAAGTGTGTGGACTCTAATCTGAGAGAGCTGGGTTTGATTCCCCACTCCTCCCCTTGCAGCTGCTGGATGACCTTGGGAAGGCAGCTCGCTGACACTCTGGCACAGCTGTCCTTGAAAAAGAGCAGTTTCTGTCAGAGCTCTCTCAGCCCCACCTACCTCACAGGGTGTCTGTTGTGGGGAGGGGGAAGGGAAAGGAGTTTGTAAGCCACTCTGAAACTCTGAGTGAAGGGTTCTTCTTCTTCTTCCTCCTCCTTCTCATCCTCCTTCTCCTTCTCCTCCTCCTCTTCTTCTTCTTTTGACCTCTCCTCCATTACTTCTAAGCCCAGCCAACAGCACAACCTCTTCCTACTTCAGTCCCTCAAAACTGGAACAAGCCAAAGCTGCACCTGGCAGAATGTGAGGAAAACAAAGGAGAGAGCCCACAGTCAACTGGAGCTGAGAGTTTGGTGGGCTGAGAGGAAGCCAGCAGGCTGGGTCAAAATGGGAGTGCCTGAATGGGAGACCTTCTCTCTGTGTCTCACACTTTGAGATCTGTGACAGAATGACAGGTATGAATGAATTATCCCACTCTGAGGATATTTTCAATCCTGAAATGGTTTGGGAGGGGACTCGAGCACCGAGGAGCCATGCCATGTTGGCGCACAGCCTTTGAGCCCCTTGTCCCCATCAAATGACTCATGCAGGTATAGATAGCATTGCCTGTCCGAATCTCAATGTCCACCTGATGTGTCTGCCTTCTGAATTCATCCCAGTGTGTAGCTTCAGAGAGACCTAGGAACCAGAGATAGTGTGTGATCAAAGGCTGACAGTGGGTTGCAAGCGATATTTGACAGAATCTGGGGCTCTAAACTTAGGACATCTCCCGAGATCTGTCTGTCTCTCCATGTCCATCATTCTCTGTTTTAGGGCTGATTTTGCTACATCCCAATGCATACTCAAAATCGTTTGGGGGAAAAAACCAAGATCATATAATTTATTACAAATTGCTCTCAGCCATTTGGATTGAAAGTTGTCTGAGAGTAACAAGTGGGTTAGTCCCTGAGGATGGAAATTTAGTTTAAGCCAATACTGGAGTGAGGCTAAAGTAATTTTGGCTTCCATTGATATAGCACCTGTCTCTAGACAGATCAGTGTATTGGATACACACCTCGGGCCCTGAAGAACTGCTCTGAGAAATTTGGACTGAACTCGCTCTAAGGGGGCAAAATTAGAGGAAGGAGGCCCAATAAAAGTGCCATAAAGCATCTGTCCAACTGCCTTTGCTTGAAAGAGTTAGGGTTAGGGTTAGGCCCCTTTGGTGCAATAGAATTTAAGAATAGCATTGGTTGTTCTTTCACCTTGGGAAGCGACATACTGTATATGAGCTTTCCTAGCCCGATTTGATTGAAGGACCATACCAAAGTATTTAAAGCAGGAAACCTGCTCTAATGAGTGCCCATTTACAGACCAGATTCTTTTCTTTTGTCTGGCCCCGAAGGCTTTTTGAAAATTTGTTTTTTTGAAAATTTATTGTTAGTACCTTATTGTTACAAAAGTCTGCAAATTTAATGAGAGCTCTTCTAAGGCCAACTATGTAAGTGTTATTGTTCAGTCGCACAGTTGAGTCCAACTCTTCACGACCCCATGGACCACATCACACCAGGCCCTCCTGTCTTCCGTCATGCTCCGTAATTTGCTCAATTCGATGTTCGTTGCATCTATGACACTGTCTAACCATCTCATCCTTTGCCGTCCCCTTCTTCTTTGACCTTCAATCTTTCCCAGCATCAAGGTCTTCTCCAGTGAGTGCTCCCTTCTCATTTGGTGGCCAATGTATTTGAGCTTCAGTTTCAGTCTCTGGCCTTCCAGGGAACAGTCAGGGTTGATTTAGGTTTGCCATCGCTTTCCTCCCAAGGAGCAGGCATCTTTTAATTTCATGGATCCTATATTTATATAATTTCTGTACCACGTAATGTGTCGTGTGAATACTTATGCTCTGTTTCAGTTCTTTCGGGCAGTTCCAGACTTCTAAAATCCACTCTGGGTAATCCACCTTCAGCTCCTGTGAGAAAGGTGAACTATAAATACATACATAAATAAAATAAATAAATAAAATTTAAAAATGGCCACAGAAATGGACCCACACGCTCAGTCAACCCCTGGCCCCACAACCCTGATAGAGGGGGGAATGGAAGGAGGGAGGGGACCCAGTCCGCCCTGGCCTCACCCCACTTATGCAGGGGGAATGAAAGGAGCAAAAGCTCAGGTGTGCCTGCACTGTATGGAGGGGGGGCTGCCAGCTCACAGCAGTGGCAGCTTCTGCCCCCCCTTCTGGGGTCCGCCACCTCATAGCCGTAGTGGCTCCCTCCCCTTTTATGCAAAATGGCCCTGGTAGGAGGGTGGTACCCCCTCCAGATTGCCAGCTCTGGGTTAGGAAATTCCTGGAGATTTGAGGGGTGGAGTCTGGGGAGGGCGGGTTTGGGGAGTGGAGAAGCTTCAGGAATCCACAGGAATGAGGCTTGCTGTGCCTGGAGGAGATGGATGGATTTTATTATGAGTGCAGCACGAGTATCCTGAAGCTGTAAAAGAGGACATGGAGTGAGACACAAGTGGAGCATTTCAGTATATCATATATTTCAGTATATCAATATATCATTAGCAACAATCTCGTCTGCCACTGTGTCAGGTAGCCCTGTCATAGATCTGGAATGTGGAGGGGTATCCTCCTCCTCGTTCTCAGCTCTCTCCTGCTCAGCTACTGTGTGCTATCTTACTCTTGACCTTGCAGATGTTCCAGCTGCCGCTTCCATGGCTGGGAAAGTTAACAGCTTCTCTGCTATGCCCGCTTGCTTTGCTGTGCGCGCGAGCTATATACATTGGCTTATGCTTACAGGGGGAATGTTTGATTTCACTATAAGTCAGAGGCCTTAGTACTGATGGCCATTCCTGACACAAGCTGTACACGTGTTCTTTAGTCCTGGATCCACTAATACACAGTTATCTTCTTATGAAGTCCTGTGTGGTGTGGCCTGACTAAGGAGCCTGACACACTGCTGCCAGATGATACCCATCATATCTGCATACATTAATTTTGTGAACATACATTCTTAAAAAATATATATAACTAAAGTTTATTTATTTATTTTATTCAGCTTCTATCCCACCCTTTCCTGAAAGCAAGCTCAGGGCAGCTCACAACAAGATAACCATCGATAATAGCACTCATAAAAGCATTAACTATTCCATCTAGATAAAATTAATTAGAACATTTCATCTTCTTTCAGTCTTTCTCAGCCCATCTGAAGAGCTAAAGATCAACAACGCTCACAGGGCATGACTGGATTCCAGGTGGACCATTCAACTTCCCACACATTTTCAGATGCAGCGCAAGAACAGCACTCAAGGTATGAGCCAGTGTTTTGTCAAGAGACAGGTCAATGAAGGAGTAGCTAGTTCATTTGGCTACACAATAGGAAGCCACTCCTATTTTTATGAGATCCCATTAGTTCCCTGTGCTTTGAGGCAGTGGCAGGTGCTCAGCTGTGCAAACTGGAAATACCCACATCACCAGGACATTGAGCCAAACCGCACGTTACGATTTTTGAAGCATTGAGTCCAGGTTCTCTACCCAACTCATTTCCCATGGCCAAGCACAGCTGCAGAGAAAGGCTCAGGGGAGGGAAGGAGGGCCCAAACAGGCACAGAATGATGCCATCAAGGAAGAAAGGACTCTTGTCCCTACAAGTTGATTTCCCATGCAAAAACTCAGCTGGGGAGAGTTATTTCACCAATTTGGTGTTCCATGTGTAGGATTTGTACATGTGGAGCAGGAAAATCAGCAAAATAACTCCCCCCAGCATAATTTCTGTGTGAGAAAATGGTTTAGCAGAAAACAGGAGCCCAGGAACATAAGAACAGCCCTGCTGGATCAGAGCAGTGGTCCATCTAGTCCAGTATCCTGTCTCACATAGTGGCCAGCCAGTTCCCCTGGAAGACCAACAACAGGGCATAGAGGTCAAATACTTCCTCTGACGTTGCTTCCTGGCTCTGGGATTCAGAGACTGACTGCCTCTGAATGTGGAGGTGTCACTCCTGGATAAATCAGTTCCCAACAACATTCACTCTAAAGACATTGAGACATTGATAGGATCCAGACTGGACACAGTTTAGAACTGAGGTAAAAGGCACGAATGCAACAAATATACGAGGCTCAAACAGGGGCCGTAAAATCCCAGGACCAATCACCCCTTGTTAATCCACCCACCAAAAGCAACAGCTAACCACCCCCCTTACTATGCCATCTCCCCGATGGGTAAAATGAAACCAAGCTGCAAAAGCTGAGTACCAAGGACATCTAGGTTCCCAGAGGTGATAAGGATGCAAGTTACTTCAAAGCGGTCTGACAAAGCAAAAACATTTTAGGTTCACACTCTCCCCCACCCTCCCCTCGGTTGCCAGGGCAAATGAGCCATAAAATGCATAGCGAGTTTGACAGGAGGTTCCCTTTAGTCCCTATGGCTAGTAGCTACTGATAGACCTATCTAGGGATGGGCACGAACCAGCTCACAAACTAAAGTTTGTGACGAATTTTTGCCAGTTCGTGGTTTGTGAACTGAAGTTCATGGCAGCATGAACTTTCCATGAACCTTCAAGCTGTTCATGGTGGTTTGTGTTGGTTCGTGAATGGATACATTTCCAGACAGACTGTCTCTGCTCAATCTAAATGTTTGCCAAACTTCAAAGCGACAGGGGAGCAGAACTTGGAAGGCATGTAGTGGAGCATCTGGGGGAGGTCCCCTGTGAGTTTGGTGTCTCTGGCTTGCACAGGATCCATTCTATACACTCCTGAACCTCCTGAACCTGTGCGTGTAATTTACCCAGAAAGCACTTTCCCGAGGCATTTTCTTTGGGGGGCTGTAACTCAGACTCCATAAATCCAGTCCTCACCAAATCTCCAGGTATTTCCTAACCCAGGTAGAGGAAAGTCATCTGGAGGTAGAGGAGCATCTTCTCTACTTCCTCCATATCCTGGACACATATTTGTATTTTCTCCACCACTTGAGGTCAGGATGGACAGAGCCAGCACAGTAGTGTAGAAGGACAGCCATGACCATAAACCTGTTTCTTTTTAGCACTTGTTCGTTATACAGATGTTGTCATAAAGCAGATAGCACCTTTTTAATATGCAAGTTACATCACTTTTATAACACTGTTTTCCACTTCACTATTTTGGGGTGGTCACTAAATTGCTGGGATATTTATTTATGTAATTCTGGACCTGGCCCCAGAGTGTGATTTTAAAAATCCATACAGTGGGACCAGGGACAGATAGGAGAGATTTTTGGACAAATTCAGAGGAGTCACAGGTTTGCAGAAAAAGCTGATTAAAAAATACCTTTGGGGAACTGGAATCTCCCTAAATCATGGAAGCAATGTCTGCAACTTAGGAGAAAATGCTATCAAGTTACTGTTAGGTATCTGTGATGCTGGTGAGGTATCTGTGGCCGTGGGGGGTTGCTAGGCAACCGGTTTCCATGCTTTTGTGTTCGTTTCAGAGGGGAGCCATGTTGGTCTGCAGTAGAACAGCTAGATTTGAGTCCAGTGGCACCTCAGAGACCCACAGGATGCCATGCTCTTGTGTGTGAGAGAGAGACCAAAAAAGGTATAAAAGGCGAGGAGAGGAAGGAAGGAAGCAGGAAAAGGGAAGGCGGGGGCGCGAGATAAAGCTGAAGGGGGAAGCAGAAAGGGTGGATAGATGGGATAAAAAAGTAACGGGGAGAGGTTGCTGAAGGATGGAATTTACTACAGCTAAAGGTAGAAAGGTGGAGCATAAAAGAAGGAAGCAGGTAGACACTGTGAGGCTGCTGAGAAGAATAGCGGAAGAAAAGGGAAGGTAGTGTGGAGAGGATGATGTATAGGGTTACCAGCTCTGGGTTGGGAAATACCTGGAGATTTTGGAGTGGAGCCTGAGGAGGGCAGGGTTTGGTGTAGTGGTTAAGTATGCTGCAGACTCTAATCTGGGAGAACTGGGTTTGATTCCCCACTCCTCCACTCGCAGCTGCTGGATGACCTTGGGCAAGCCATAGTTCTGTCAGAGCCGTTCTCTCAAGGACAGTCCTTGAAAGAGCTCTCTCAGCCCCACCTACCTCCCAAGGGTGTCTGTTGTGGGGAGGGGAAGGGAAAGGAGTTTGTAAGCTGCTCTGAGACTCCGAGTGAAGGGCGGGGGTATAAATCCAATCTCCTCCTCCTCCTCCTCTTCTTCTTCTTCTTTGTGGAGGGGAGGGACTTCAATGGAGTATAATGCCATAAAGTCCACTGTCCACTTAACTGATCTCTGCCACCTGGAGATCAGTTGTAATCCCAGGAGATCTCCAGTCAGGACCTGGAGGTTGGTAAGCCCTAGTGATATAGGCCAAATTAGAACCCCTACAGAGAATCCTGTTGGTCTGCCACTCGTGTGTTCCCGGATTCCAGAGCTTTATACTGGTTTTCCGCGCTTGTAGTGGGGATAGTCAGTGATTTCTAAGTTAGTTATTTCCAAGGTCTATCAATAAATGGCAAATGAGGTGCATTCCTGACTGCTCACGTAGAGGGGTTGCCACACAGCAGAGGTACCACCCTGGCCCTCTTTCAGTGTCCCACGGGCCAACTGTTGCAAAGGCCATGAGTTCCTTGACATCTTGGACACAGGCAAAAATTTCCCAGTGCTTTTGGGAAATCTGAAAGGTGTTCTCCTGAGGATGCAATCTGCACAGCCAAAAGTGAACAGGCAAAATGGGTTTCTCTTCTGTACATTCAAGTTAACCATTCAGGCCATGTATTTCATTAGCAGGAAAAATGTCAGCATGCTGACAAGCATTTCAGTGGGGCAAACATGGGCTCTTCTGTTCTCGTACACTCTGTTCTTGCCCCTCCAGGAGCAATGCTTTGGGTGTGGGGCTCTGCAGGCAGTTACTTTCATCCGACGCCAAATAGGAGAGGGGTGCTGCATAGCCTTTGGAACTCCATCTTGGTTACAGGACGGTGCTTGATCTTTAGTTGCCTTGAGTTCTGTGAGGGGAGGGCTGTCAGGGCATTCCCAAAATAATATTCTTCTCTCTCATGCATATTAGCAGCCCTTATCTTCAAAGCCTGACATTTCCTCTTACCACTAGATGCCAGATTAAGATTAGTCTGTCTGTAGCTGTAGAAAAGAAGAAGAGTCCAGGAGCACCTTAGAGACTAACAAAATTTATGGCAGGGTACGCGCACAGGAGCGGAGCTCCAGCAGTAAAGAGCCCAGGAGGCGGACACAGGCAACAAGCCCTGCCCCCTGCTCCCAGCAGCCCTCAGTCAGAGCAAGAAGCAGCCAGGTAAGTTGCAGAGCTCCCCCCAGCCCCCAGTCCAAAAGAGTCCTGTGGCACCTTTAAGACCAAGTTTTATTCAGGTACAAGCTCTCCCTCCTCTGCAAGGACAGCTTTGCACGTTTCCCCCCCCCCCTTAATAGCTAGCAATCCAAAACAGTCCAGTGGAGCCTGAGCGGTGGGTGTTGCCTTCTGACACACTTCCGGTGATGTCAGGGGGTGTGGCATATGCAAATAAGTTATGATAATGAGCTCCTGCACCTCTTTTTCTATGAAATGACCCCTGGGTAGGAAATTTCGTGAGTCACTGCTCACAAAAGCTCCTCCCCTGCCACAGATTTTGTTAGTCTTTAAGGTGCTTCCGGACTCTTGCTCTTTTCTACTGCACTAGATGTCAGGTGCAAGATGGCCTCGCTCATCTCAATCTTTGGGTTAGCTTGATTAATGATTTCTTGACTTGTAGCCAGCAATTAGGGTATAAGATGCTTAGTTTCAGCTATGCACCTTGAGATCTGACTAAGTTTCGCTGTGCTTATGTGCATTCGGGACTCAGCAGATCTTGCATATCATTTCCTTGGGATTTCTGCAACCCTTGGAGCTCCTGGCCAGAGCCCCAAACCTATGCTGACTACTTATGGATCTTCAAGATGTGCAGTTTTTTTCTTAGACATGGCAGAAACGCCATCTGCATGGATTGAAAAAGAGGTGTTAGCCTGCATTTGGAGGAGAGACAGAATGTCAGGAGTATCTCTCCAGTTGGTCCTCAAGTCAAGACCAAGATCCCTTTCCCCACCATCAGTTGCCTTAGCAATGGAAGGACACCTGTTCCGATAAGCTTCAATCCATCCCCAAAATAGGATGAAGGGAAGAAGGAAAATTTTGTTCGTTTGTTTATTCTGTTCCTCACATACACCCTGGTGGCCAGACGTCATCTTTTTTTAAGCATGTCTTCTGAAATGGACAAATTCTGCTTCTGACCAGTAAAGTCAGCTGAGGTTTGTTTGCTTTTTTCTGAAGAAGCTTTTTGGAAACGTTTGAGTAGCAGACTGGTTCCCAAGCTGTTACTATGGTGGTTGTATTCCTATTGAAATTATAAGAAGTATAAGTGGAAAAGCCACAAGGACTTGTGAGGGGCACCTCATTTCCCCTGTACTCCCCTCCCACACTATTTTCTCTTCCTCCTCCTGGCAGTCCCTATATCCTCACCTTTCACATCTTCCTTTTATCCTTCCCACCCACCATCCAGGCTTTTATCTGCACCCCATCTTCAGTTCTATTTATTTACTTAATTCATACCCCACCTTTCTCAACAAAGGGGACCCACAGTGCCTTACGTTATTCTCCTGTCCTCCGTTTTACCCTCACAACAACTGTGTGAGGTAGGTTAGACTGAGAGTGTTTGAATGGCCCCAAGTCACTCAATGAGCTTCCATGGAAGAGTGAGGATTCGAACCTGTGTCTCCCAGATCCTAGTCTGAAACTCTAACCAGTACATAACACTTGTTTTCATGGCAGCTGCTGTTGGATGCTATTAAATCGGGCCTGGGTGAGTAATGCAAGTCACATGATAGCAAGTGGCCAATTAAAAGTTTTTAGTTTAATTTATTCAACAAAATCGATGGACTTGATCCAGTCATAGCAGCTTTTCAAAGTCTGATAGTCATTTAGATACCACATTTAGTAACTACCTCACTGTTCAGTAAACGATTAAGTGATACCAGTTTCCCAATGTCTAATTTAAAGTTACTTAGTAGGAGTCTTAAATCATCACATTTAGCAAAGAGAAGTTGATTTCTCTGCTTGGAGAGGAATTGGATGACCATGCTAAAACCATGTCCCACCAAATACAATGCTGGAAATGCATCAGGGAGCTCCGTAACCACTGTCCATAGTGCAGGGTAGCCATCAGAAATATCCTTCTGTAACCCAAAACTCTTGGTACAATTTCTTACATTTTGCCTTCAGTTCAATGTCGTTTTGTAGCTCACTTAGTTCTTCTTTCACAATCCCAGCTTTCTCACTGTCTGAAAATGAATGGATCATCCAATCTGAAATTTACATCAAAAGAAGATCCTCAAATTGCCAAGTTTTATTGTTCGTTCTAAGGCTTTTCTGCATGAGAAAGTTAATGTCCTGATTTCCACACACATTTTTGTGCATTTAGTTTTCACTTTTGGTTTTTGGTTAGGGTTGGAAAGTGCACTGAAAGTGGATTGGAAGTAGGCTCGTAGCTATCAAGGGGTCCACGCCCCCCATGGTTTTTGTGGGCCCCTCCCCCAATCCTCACACAATAACAGAGCTTTCAATGATACAAATAACTTTTATTGAAAGGTAAAAGTTTGCATTTGGCATGCTTTTGAACAATTAATGTGATTTTTGCTGTTGTATGCATGCTGATAATTTGTCTAACCTTGGCTCATACTTTGTAAGTTTGAGAGCAACACATGCAGCACTCAGGTCATCTGTTAGTCTGTTTCTGGTGTCAGATTTGATATAATTCAAAGCTGAAAACAGCTGCTCACAAGCATAAGATGATCCAAACAAAGTAAGGAAAGCAATCCTTCTATCTTCTCAAGTGTTTCACACTGGTCATAGAATTTATTTTTCCAGATAGAGCTTTCTTGAAATTCCCATAGCTCCATTTTCACATTTCCTAAATCTGGATCAAGATCAAGTCTGGAGCCTTAATGGAGGCCATTATTCAGCAGCAGCTTGTCCCATCAGGAAGAGGCCAGGAGGCAGGCTGGTGAAGGAGGTCCCACCGAGGGGATGTACTAAAAGGAAGAACATTGGAAACAATGGGAAACACTTGAAGGCCCATTGGAAATACTGGGAGCCGGGAATGCCAGTTGACTTGCATGGGCTCCATTGAAATACATTACAGCCCAAGAAGAGTTGCAAAGAAAATGAGGAACGGATTTTCCATTAAGGTCTCTGGTCCCAAATACTAGTCTAGGACTAGAATGACAGGCCCCACAGTGGAATGACAGCCCAGGAGGGTAGGAGATGTGTCCTGGGACTGGAACGACTGGAATGACTGGGGCTTCTCTAGTTGTGATTGCAAAGCAGGCCCCCTGAGCAAAACAGTGCCCCCCCGAGCAAAAAGTTGTTAGTGTGCATGACTGCAGCCCTAGATACACATCCAGGAGCACCTTAGAGACCAGCAAGATTTTCGGGGTATTGGGCTTTCAAGAAGAAGAAGAGTTTGGATTTATACCCCGCCCTTCACTACCCAAAGGTGTCTCAGAGCGGCTTACAAATTCCTTTCCCTTCCCCTCCCCACAACAGACACCCTGTGAGGTAGGTGGGGCTGAGAGAGCTCTGACAGAGACTGCTCTTTTTCAAGAATAGCTGTGGCGGAGGCGGGGTCAATGACACAACGATGGCGGATGCCTTTCCCAGGTCTCTGGGGAGGCGTACCGCACAGCAACGAGGGGGAGAGGCGCAGCTGGCTCTGCACTTCCATGAGAGTTCAGGGAGAACTTCCAAGCCATAGGGCTTTGAAGGTGAGCCTCTTTTCCTGCTAACGGCAGGGGAATGGAGGCTCCTCTCCGCCCTGATGGTCCCTCTCACTGACTGCGTCCTCTTAGCGAGGCCATAAGCTGTGTCGACTCGATCAAGCACAGGAGATCTAGCGAAGGAGCGATTAAGAGCGAGGTCAAGATAAGACCAACAATGAACTGTGAGTTAAAGAGCGAAAGTGAAATGAGCGATTTGTCTTCAGAAGAGAAAATCCCCTCCCCCTCAAAGGAAAAACTTTCTGAGCAATAGCATGCTGAGAGAGGGACGCCTCTCAATGTATTTGCATAAACGAGGAGGGGGAGGGAGAGAGAAACTATTGTAAATGGATACATGAAGCGAAATCCCCCCCCGAAACCCCTTAAGCGGTTGGAGGGGGTGCCTCTTGGAAGCGTCTACATAAACAGAAAAGGGGAGGGGGAGAAGGACAGTTTTAAATGGATACTTCTGAAAGACTCTATTTGCAAGCGAGTAAGCCTGTTGTGGGAGATTTCCATGAGCTTTTAACAGCGTATACGATCAGGACTTCCAGTCGATGGCAACGCGTCCACGGACCTATTCCCTGGACTTCCCAGGATAGGTTTGTGCTCCAGCCGGGGGAAGGGGCCACGCAGGATCGTGGACCCCCCCAGAGGCTCGGTGAAGAGTCCAGGGCCAGGGAACTTTAAAGAGGCGGCCTCTTCAAGGATGGAATGCCCGAGAATCGAGGCGCTTCTTTGTTCCAGTGGATCCTCTGGCCGTGAGGTCGTATGGCACTAGCAACGCTGGCCGGGTCAAGCGAAGAAGATCCAGCGCTTTAAATGAGCTAAAAATGAGGTCGGAAGACCTGCAATGAACATGAGTCATGCCTAAGCGATTTTAAATTAAAGAAGCTCCCCAAGTCCCTAGAAGCTAAATGGAGGAGGCGAAGGGTGGGGGGGACGCCTCCCACACGACGCCCATAAAACGAACTGTAAGAAACGCGAAAGGGGGAGGAGCGGAAGAAAAAGCAGCGAGACCTGTCTAGAGGCACTTACCCGATGGGCATCTAATGTTTAGGCGCATATTCAGAGACTTTCTTATAATCCAGAAAAGTAAACAATTGTATAAAATGGCGGGGAAGAAGGACAAGGGCAGACTTCTTAAAACAAAGGGATCAGAGAGTCCCCGAATGGAAGTGGCTAGAGATACAGCTAAAGCTGTAGCTGAATGTATGCGCCCTCTGCTGGAGCAGCTGAATACTTTTAAAGAACAGATGGCAAAGGTGACAGAAGGCATCACTGCAACTCAAACGCAGATAGGAGATATGATTCAAGTCATGAAACAGGATGCTGAAAAAATAAAGGAGGTGACTGCAACTACGAAAAAAGTTAAAAAGAAGGTGGAAAAGCTGGAAGAAAAGACATCATCCTTGGAAGACCAGATGCTGCAAGTACAAATAGATAAGGCTAACTTTGTTCTTCGCTTCCAGGGCATACCAGAAAAACAAGGGGAGAATCTTAAAGAATTGATTTGTTAATTGCTAGCCCCAGTGACAGAAATGAGAGCAGAGCTATTGCTAAACAAAATGGATGTGGTCTATAGATCATATTCTGGATACATAAAAAAGAACAATCTGCCTGGGGAAATTGTTGTAAGATTCTCTAAGAGATATGTGAGAGATGCAATCCTGAAAGCGGTGTCTGGAACTCCCTTGAAAGTGGGAGAAAGTGGTATCAGAACGCTTAAGGATATTCCATTTGAAGTGAGGCAACGTAGAAAGAAGTACAAGGAACTGGTGCTTTTTCTTCAGACCAATCAAATTGGATATAAATGGTTGTTTCCGGAAGGAGTCACCTTCAAGATGAAAGGTAAAAAGGAAAAGATTGATTCTGCCTTAAAAGCAAAAGAATTTTTGAAGATTCAGCTGGGGACAACAGAGGAGGAACAAAAAGAAGAGGACAGCAAGTCTAGTGGCGAGCTGGACTCTGAATTTTCCGGAGAGGACTCACTGGATAAAAAGGGAGCAGCTGCCCCAAAAAGTCCTTACAAACTTCGGAAAAGGCGTAGAAGAGAGAAGTAAAGGCTGAAGGACTCTGAATTGTGCCTGAGAAGACGATGAAGAGAGATGGCTGGGGAGGGTTTTTGTGGCTAGACAGGGAGGGGAGGAAAACATAGAAAAGAAAAGATATTGTTAACAATGACTCAGTGTGTTCAATGCTAAATAGAGAAGAATGTAACATAGCTAATGAAGATCTTCTTTCTTGGGGTTTTAGTTAGATGTGGGTTTCTTTTCTTTATCCCGTATATGTAGTCCCTTCCCTGTTTTTCTGTAGTAGTTTTTGTAGTTGTTAAAAATAAATTTAAAAATCCCCCTTTGGGGGCTTCAAAAAAAACAACAACAGCGTATACGATCTGCAGAGCCAGGAAGAAAGAGACTTTATTGAAACTAAAACGTTGAAGCGGTAAATATTTCTTTTTAAAAAAGAAAATAAGATGGTGAAAACTCTGAGGAGAAGAAAGGAAGTTGACGTCACTGCACTAGTAGCAGAAGCCATCAAGCCAATCTTGGATCAACTTGTTGGTATTAACCAGCAACTGGCCAAGATAAATCAACAATTTGTGTCTCGGCAATTCCAGGAGGTGAGTGGAGAAAAAATGTAACTGAGGGCTCTCAAAGCAAATGAGATAGACACTAAACAAAGCAGCGATCTCCATGAGAAAAGAAGAAAAAGTACAAGAGACGGAGGAGAAATTTACAAGGAGTTAACTTCTCTGCGTGTGTTCTTAGAAAGTGTCATCTTAAAGTCTGCTGAGAAGAAGGAGCTGGAGGTACCCTTCAAAATCAAGAAACTTTTGAGAAGCCACTGGATCCCGAGACCAGAGCAAAAGAGGCTTAAACTAGCGGTTCTATTCCTTTGGATGGAAGAAGATTGGGCTGCAGTGAACGTCTAAGAAGATATCAAGAATTTAGAGAGTTTTAGTATAGATATAAAGGCGGAAGGACTTTGCAAATTGCCTTTATGAAGCGAGCTGGAGGAGATGCTCGTGAAATCTTCTCATAACAAGTAACAATCTAACATATAAGCTTGGAAAGACAGGATCTCACAAAGTATATTGTTTATTAACAGCCTTTTCTTTTACTAACAATATTCTAACGGAATGATCTCCTAACCTTGGGTTTTTAGTTTAGTGTGGGTTATCTTTTCTTTCTCCCTTAATTGTAGTTCCCCCATCCCCAAATTTTTCTTGGTAGTTTATGTAGTATTATAAAAAATAAATAAAAAATCCCCTCCGGGGGCTTAAAAAAAAAAGAATAGCTGTGGCCAGAACAACAGTTTGCCCAAGGTCATCCAGCCAGGTGCAAGTGGAGGAGTGGGGAATCAAACCTGGTTCTACCAGATTAGAGTCTGCACACTTAACCACTACACCAAACTGGCTCTCTTCATGCCTGAGAAGAGATCTGGAGTGGTGGATCTCTCCACCACTTTTGCAGACAGATGACTAAAAAGGAAGCTCTGCAAGTGAAAACCTGCGACAGTTCCTGTTCTTGTAATTCAGTGCCCCAGGGTGCAGTTTGACCTCAGCCCATCAAATTGTCAAATCAAGGGAGTGCCGCATGGAGATGCAAACAGTTTAACAAACTAACAGAAGGCAACGGGGAACAGGGCAACCGGCAAGTAAGGAGTTGTACTGCCTCCGGGACTGTTGGCAGGAGAGTAAGCAAGCAAAGGGGTGGGGAGCTCCTTATCTGAGCACATAAATGGTCTGAATGAACTGAACGGAATGCACAAAAGGTGTGCAGCAACTGATCACTGAGCTATTGCCCTGGTTGGCCGGGCCAGATGACACCATATGACGTGGCTGCCAGTGATTGGCCCTCACTCAGAAGGAGACTGAAGAGGGGGACTGTTGACTTTTGCTATATTCCCAGCAAAGTCTTAAGCAATGAGCGTGCATGACAGGGTGCAGCTCGTACCAGAGCCAAGCAGGTGAATCACCGAAGGGAGATTGTAAAAAGAACGGAAGTCCCTGGAGATGCTTCCATGAGTAAATGTGAGCAGGGAGGGGGGGGAACATCTGCGTGAGTAACCAGGCAGTAGGCAAAGTGTCAAAGGGATTCAATGCTGAATTATTCAGGGTTTTTTTTGGGGGGGGGTTAGCCAAAATTGCATAAACTGTCAATCCTGCTGGGAAGCAAACCAACCTTTCCCCAAATATATCGAAATTCCTGCACAGCGATTCCAGGTTAGGACCACGGCCTATCAGCCCAATATTGGGATATTTGGTTGCTGTAGCAGAGTTTTGGCCGGTCGTAGAAGTATGATGTTGAGTGCTGTAAATAAATCTCACCAGAAGTATATTACAAAAGGTAAAAACTTAAATTTATTCAAGTAGATCCAGTTCACATTCAGGTTGCAATCGAAGGAAGCGAAAGAAGCCTAATTCTAAAGAGTACTTCCCCTATCACAGCTTGTCCAGCATCACGTGTATGGGAGTATGAGGACACTGTCCCTACAAGAAAGACCTGAAGAGGCAGGTCATGTTGAGAGAGGGAGAGGACAAAGGGAGAGGAAGAGGGGTCAGAGGGCAGCTCCCAGGTCAAGACAAAGAGAGGCATCCCTTTGAAGGAGATAATACCTAGACACACAAATGGGCTGCGGTGGCTCAAGTGGTTAAGATGCTGAACTGCAGGCTGTGGAAGGTCGGTAATTCAGCAGTTTGAGACCCCAGTGCCGCAAGATGGAGTGAGTTCCTGTCCCAGCTCCTGCCAACCTAGCAGTTTGAAAGCAAGACATTGCTAGCAGATAAATAGGTACCGCTTCAGTGGGAAGGTAACAGCATTCCGTGCACCTTGGCGTCTAGTCATGCCGGCCACATGACCACGGAAATGTCTTTGGACAGCGCTGGATCCTCAGCTTGGAAACAGAGATGGGCACTGCATCCCTAGAGTTGGATTCGACTGGCTTTCGAGAAAGGGAAACCTTTACCTTTACCTTACCTATACACACATAAGCCCCTTTCACATTACTGTTCTAAACTGGATGTTTTCTGTTGCTGGCCCAATTCCAAGTTAAACGATACAAAAACTGGGGTTCGTACAGTGAATTTCATTCCATTAATGAAACGTCACTGAAGCAATCTGGCCATTTCAAACAGCACCACACTTTTTCCCAGCCCTTTTTCGCACCGCAATCTTCCTCAAACTTTTATTTTATCGTTCTAAGTTGAGTGCTGTAGCACTAGACCAGTATAGCATCTCTCAATGTATCTTAATGGTGTCACGGTAGCACTTAAGTGCTATATTGGTCTAGTGCTACAGTGCTCAACTTAGAATGTTCAGAAAAAGAATTTGAGGAAGATCATGAAGCAAAAAAGGGCAAGGGGGAAAGCACTGCAGACGTTTTAAACAGCACACCACAGTGATTCAGAGGTGCTAAGAAGAGATGAAAATGGAAGATATTTACCTCAAGAATGGCTCAACGATACTTTGCTAGCCAGATGCAAGCGGCTTTGTATGAAAAGGCAAATAAAATCCGTTCACGGCCGGTTGCTAAAACAGTCGTGTCTGAAATGGAACAAAAAATCTGTCAGCAACTGGCTACCAAAATGGATGAGAAAGGCTGTCTGAACGGGGCCTTAGAGTGGTATAGCACACACACACACCAATTTCCAGAGCATGCTGAGTTGCTCACTCCAGCACCCAAGGGATGACCCAACAAGCCACTGCAACTAATCCACCAGCTGTACATAGCAGCCTGCAAGGGCTGGATGCACTTTCTGGCTTTACTGCCTTCCTGGAACTGCAAAGGGAAAGGGTCAAATACTCCAGAGGCCTTGATACATGGCTGATGGGATGTTTGGTTTTGTGCCTCCACAATTGCTGCAGAACTGCATAATGTAACAGAGAAAGGACCCTCACAGATCAGTTGTTCATTTTGTACTCTAATTGTTAAAACACTGCATTTGAAATTGTAATGTATCCATCTCAGACCGCGTGCGCGGCCATTTCGCCCCGTGGTCAGGCGAAGCGACCGAGTTTCACTCTCAGTAACAATGGGACCAGCGGATCCTAGCCGGCACCTATCGGCAGGCTAGGCTCCTGGCCTATGGAACTCTCAGCCACTGTAAATACCCAATCACTTGTGTGTGGGTGTGTTTGGGGTGCGGGGTTGTGCACATATAAACCAGCCCACGAGCTGGTTACTCCCGTCTTGTTCTGAGCTGAAATAAAGTATGAGAGCTGAAATCACTAGTAAGTCTCAGTACTTTTCAGAAATCATATTTGCGAGACCCCATAGATTTTAGGATGGCTAAATTCCACATCATACTGATTATACTTTTAACCAACACGTTGAATAGGGTTTCCAGGTCCCTCCTAGCCGCCAGAGGGGGATGGGTGGGGTAGGGTTGCCAGCTCCAGGTTAGGAAACTCCTGGAGATTTAGGGGTGGAGTCTGGAGAAAACAGCAATCTCACTGTGGTACAATGCCATGGTGTCCCCCCTCCAAAGCATCCATTCTCTCCAGGGGAACTGATCTCTGTTGTCTAAAGATGAGCTGTAATTCCGGGGGATCCCCAGGTCCCACCTGCAGGCTGGCATCCTTGACTTTCTGATTTTTTTGTTCATTTTTTCCCTATTTTGTTATCTTCAGGTTGGGAGGAGGGGCTAAAACTCTATGATTTGGGGTCTAAAGTAGCATTTAGGATCACTATCGCTTAGTCTGCCTTTTTACAATGTTCATTTCATGTCTGAAACTGTGTCTTCCTTCTCTTGGTGGTCTGGGATGCGTGGGAGGGGTGGCTACAGTAGCTCTTTGTAAATTATTGGCCACATCATCAGTAAAAATGTGTGGCCATTTTCTCTTCCTAAAAGAAGTCAGAAGTTGAGGGCAAGACTTCAGAAGGCTTTGTGTAGGCTTTACAAGAAACAAATGCACATTTCGATCCAACGAAATAAGAGAGAATAAAAAGGTGCCGGATTCATGGAAGGAGGCAATTATTTCACTGATACCAAAGGAAGGACAAGACCTAACGAATGTGAAGAACTATAGGCCAATTTCTCTTTTGAACAACGACTATAAGATTTTTGCAAAAATTATTGCAGAAAGGGTGAAAAACTATTTACAAACAGTGATTTCAGAAGATCAAGCTGGTTTTTTACCAAAAAGACAGATTCGAGATAATGTAAGAATAGTAATGGATGCAACTGAATATTATGAGAAACACCCAGAAAAAGAAGTAGCTTTTTTATTTGTCGACGCAGAAAAGGCATTTGATAATCTTAATTGGAATTTTATGCTGCAGATGATGGAAAAAATAGAAACGGGACAACAATTTAAAAATTGTATTGAAGCTATCTATTCTGAACAAAGAGCAAAATTGAATGTGAACAAAGAATTGACTGATAACTTCAAGGTACAAAAAGGTACAAGGCAGGGTTGTCCTTTGTCACCGTTATTATTCATCTGGGTACTGGAGATACTTTTACAAAAAATACAACAAGACCAAGAGATAAAGGGATTGACACATAAGGGATTTAAATATAAATATCGAGCATTCGCAGATGATGTAATGTTTATTGTGGAAAACCCGACAGAAGAGTTACCGTTACTATTCCAAAAAATAAAGGACTTTGGAGAATTGGCTGGATTTTTGTGAATAAGAACAAAACGAAGCTTATTTGTAAAAATATGACAAAACAAAAACAAGTGGAACTGCAAGACCTGGTACAATGTGAAGTAGTAAAAAAGACGAAATATTTAGGTATTGAGTTAACGGCAAGAAATATAGACTTATATAAGAACAATTATGAAAAATTATGGACTAAGTTAACTCAAGACTTTAAGAAATGGGATAAAATGAACTTGTCATTGATGGGAAGAATATCAGTTATCAAAATGAATGTCCTACCACGTTTGATGTTCCTGTTCCAAACAATA